>NC_142606.1:31561364-31834024 GCF_041222555.1 Hakea prostrata
CATATCATCACATATATGGTAACTTCATTAATGGAAAGAAATCAATAATTACAATCACTTGTATATAATTGGTAAGTAAATCATACATGAATTAATTTAATATGAATAAGCAATGCTACTGTAATCAAAGTTATACAACAGTAGTATATCATTGTAAGAATCTAATTTAGGAAACATATCAATGATATTCAAATATAGAAACTAGATTCATGCTATCTATGTAATTAAGGAAATAACCATCCTTACCTTTTATAACTCGCAAAGGAATCCTAAGAAGTCAAGTAAGATCTTGGCAAACTTGAGAAGAAGGTCCTAAACAAGTATATACAACATATTAGGAAAGATCCCTAACAGAAAAGATACCAAAACATCCAACAGAGACCAATTCTGGAGTTGCTGAACTCATTGGTCGAGTGGATTGGTCGACTGGTCCAGTAGACCAATGCAGACAGTAGCCTAAAAAAAACAGAGTTTTAAGATATAAAATCCGAATTTGGTGGTTCAAAAGGGTACTAATCAAGGGGTAAACTACATCAGTAGTATTCTAACATATAGGGGGCCTCAAAACACTAATCAAATCAAGACATCAAGATCCAAATTAGGAAACAAAAAGTTACCATAATTAGATCAACCATGGATTTTGATGAATTCGAAATAGAAATCAAAGACAAGAACAATAGGAGGATGGATCATTGCTTCAGGTAAAGGTATCATGAAAACATACTTAGATCTTCAAGGAAATAGGCTTAGAAGCATAAATCTAAATAAGGAAATAAAACCTACCATATATGTAACTACCATGATTCATGAAGAACACATAGTATGGTAGAAGAGAACAACTAGAGATTGATAGATCAAGGATCATGAAAAGAAAACACAGTAATTAACTACTAACATGATCAAAATAGAAGATCCAAGGAGATCAGAATTCAAATCAGAAGTTTAACAAGATTAGATCATGGTTTGATCATGATTCCTTCAAAAGCTTGCAATGATCATGGTTAAGATCATTGTTCTAGCCTCTAATCCTTAGGATGATCATGAGAACAAGTCCAGAGATGTTTGCAACAGAGAATGCAGCATCTCCTCAACTATCTCAACTCAAAAAGGAAAGAAAATACAAAGATGGAGGAGAAGAAGAGAGAGTAGACATACCTTTTGATGCAAAAGGAAGAGTTTTGACGAAGATCCGTCAAGAAAACACCAAGGATGCAAGGGAGATGACTTGCAGAGGTCTTTGGTTCTTTCCAAAGAGTTTGGAGGCAGCAAATACGAAGTGGACTCAAGATTGGACTTAAATAGAGCAAGAAAAACCTAATTGCCAAAGACAACACTCATTGGTCGAGTGGATTGGTCGACTGGCCCAGTCGACCAATCAGTCGACCAATGCTGACAGCAAATCCAAAACAGGGAATTGAAGGCCCAGATCAAATCCAATCCTAAAGGGGTTTTGCACACAAGTCAAGTGACTTACCTACTAGGTAGAAATGCCTTCAAACCAAGATAAAGAGCACTCCAAGTCCATCAACTAATCAGATCTTCATCAAGATTCAGTTTCCATAAATAGAACTTCATCATCAACTTTCATGGATTCAAAGCCAAACACCAAGTCCTCTACTGGGATGGCCCAAAGCTGACTTCTTACTTTACTTCGGGTCATCGGACCTACAAATAACAAGGTTCCCGGGTCAAGGTTAGGGCTGGGTTTTACAAGTATGGTCCCAAAATCAGTGTTGATATCCTAGATAACATACAAGTAATGTCAGAGAAGAAAGCAATCGAATCGGGGTTCAAACGGATCAATTCGGCTGAGTACAGAGGTCTTAACAGCTCTTGGTTGACTGGCTTGGTTGACTGTTAGTGGACCAAGCAGTCGACCAAGACTTGTTAACCACAGGGCAGCAATGGAAACTTGATCCGAAATTGCCCTTCCGGTTCTCCGATCGTCACGAAATTTTGAGGGCATGTTTAAAACAGTAAGAGGATACTACACACTAATTTTCATGATGATCCAACGGTTCAATCAAAAATGCCAAAATCGAAATCTTAGGTTCTATATGATACTTAACAAGAATTAAATTGGAATTGATAGAAATTGTAAAGGATGATGGGAATCAATCAAATGAGTGTTAAGAATCAAGTTAGAATCTTAATTTCATTATAGTCTAAGCTTAACATGCATCTACACATCATATTTGAATCAAAATAGGTTAAATTGAATAGAATCAAAGTGATGGAGTGCAATTAATCTAATTTGAATTTTAACATAGCATGAGTGGGGAAGGATCAAGGAATTGAAAGGGGGAAACTCATGGTTAAGTGTTTGCAAGGTTGCAGCACTTCAACCATGGTTTCAAGATCATCAATTGATAGAAAAATGAATAGATTAGAAGAAGAATAGAAGAAATCATACCTTGAGTTGATGATTAATGTATACACTAATGATTGGAGTCAAAGATCTTCCCAAACATCAAGGAATAGCCCAAGAGAGTGTCCAACCTCGAGCTCTAGAGTGCCAATGATTAGTTTAGGTCCTCATTCATCCAAAAAGGTAGGGGCAAAATGGGAAGTGATTTAGTGAATAATCGAATTCCATTACTCTTGGTCAACTGGCTGGTTGACTGTCAGTCGACCAAGCCATGACAGCAACTTCAGGAGTGGATTCCGGAGGCTATACAGGGTCAAATCGAGCGGGCTTTTCTCCTACAAGTCAATCAACAAGTCTAGTTTCAGAAAATACCTTTGGATTGATCACGAGGTTCCAAGAAGTGCTTCAACTAATTCAACCTTCATCGATGCACAGATTTTCACTCAACACAGACAATGTGCTCAAGTAAGGGGCATCATTGTCAATGTCCATAGGCTCTATATCAAGCATCGAATCATCCACTAAGAGGTCCCACAGGTCTCTTCTAATACCACTTCGGGTCTTCGGACCTGCAACAGTATAAAATCCGGGCCGGGTCAGGGTTAGGATAAGGCCGGATTTTACATAAGCTGAAGAACATGGCAACCGGTAAAGAGCTGGATCGTTCGTGGAATGCTAGACATCTGAAGAAATACAATCCCTAAGAAGATCATCATTTTCATTTTCGATGTAACAGCATTCAACTCAATCAATGCAATTCCCAGTTTCAACACAATATCTTTTGATTGGGGGCAACATACAATATTCAGCGACAAATGGATCAAAAACAAAAGGCATCGGTTTACAACCCGACTGAGACCTTCTCAAGCTTAATGAATTTCTACGGAAATCCTTAAGTATAGGCATCGGTTTAAAACCCTAGTGAGACCTTCTCAAGCTTAATGAATTTCTACAGAAATCCTTAAGTAAAGGCATCGGTTTAAAACCTGAGTGAGACCTTCTCAAGCTTAATGAATTTCTACGGAAATCCTTAAGTAAAGGCATCGATTTAAAACCCGAGTGAGACCTTCTCAAGCTTAATGAATTTCTACGGAAATCCTTAAGTAAAAGAATCGGATTAAAACCAGAGTGGGACCTTCTCAAGCTTAATGAATTTTTACGGAAATTCTTAAGTAAAGGCATCGGTTTAAAACCCGAGTGAGACCTTCTTAAGCTTAATGAATTTCTACGGAAATCCTTAAGTAAAGGCATCGGTTTAAAACCCGAGTGGGACCTTCTCAAGCTTATTGAATCTCTACGGAAATCCTTAAGTAAAGGCATCGTTTTAAAGTGACTAAGACCTATTAAAATGAAGACTTCATTGAATGACAAAGCTCAAGGATAAAGTTAATTCGTTATTTCTTTAAACGACCAAAAGGGGCCAACCTTTACAACAAAATTCTCAGAAAATACATATGAGATAACAAGTGTTGAGGTACAATCTTCTTTCGGTCAAGAAGAAACATCATCATCGGTGATTGCGAAGAACTCCAAAAAAAAGGATCAAAGTAGCTTTTCTAGAAGCAACACAGAGTCAAGAAAAATGAGTTTGGAACGTTGAAAGAGAGTCGGGAAAACGTATGATGACTACTGGCCGTGGAGACATAGGTCCTCTCATCATTTGATTTTTCTCCTCGGTGATTGTGAAGAATTTCGTAAACTCCCACCTACAAAATCCTCCTCAATTCCATACTCTTTATCTAGCTTTTTCTGAAGAGGTTTGATCTTTGGTCAGACCTGCATTCAAGGCAATCTCTTCATAGCTGAATCCTTAAGAGGGGACAAAGGAGGAGAGTCATCAAGATAATGCATTATATCCAGATCTAGAATGGGCAGGTCCACCACGTCCTTGGCCTAAGCAGGAAGAGGAAGCCGCAGCTTTTCAAACACTTCGGGATGACAATTCGCGCAGTGGGGAGCCGTGTTGAAATAAGGATTTCTCCTTAAGATCGACTCCCATACCCCGTTCTCGCCATCCCGATATGCCTACAAATTATAAGCGTTCAGCATGTTAACGAACAGCTTACTCTGCAAATATTTGAAGATGCAAGCCCTGCGAACATCAGTCGGAAGAGATTCGGGCAGAAGGGTAACAGCTTGCCTTAAAGGCGCAGGAGCCTTAGCTCCAGACCCTTTCAGCTCTTCTGAAAGCTTGTCTACTTCCCACTCCAGCCTTTGGATTTTCTCCTTAGCACCATCCAAATCTGAATGAAGTTGCACGATTTTAGAATTCTTTACTCAGGAAACTTCCCAAAGCCTCTCCTTAAGATGAGCAATCTTGGCGTCTTTGGCTTTGGATTCCTCCTGAAGCCGGGAAAGATTATTACTCAGGCTACTAATGTGAAATCCAGCCCAAACCTAGCCAGGACACCCTATCTATTTTGGGTGAAGAAAGGTTAGTTTAATGTTACATCTTGAAGTTGGACCTTGATTTCAGTGTTCTGTCTCCTTCTTCTCTCTTTTCTTCTTCTTACTGTTCTATCTTGATGTTTTGATTGTGGAGAAGGTGTTACACTACTATAACTACCTATTCTCTAATCTCCTTATGTCTTAGAGTGAACTCCCAATCACTCTATGCATTCCTTGAAACCACATGGTGAATCTCCTCAATTCTTCACTGATTTTGGTTGAGTTTTGGACAGCATGATCATTCTACTGTAGCTTCTTTTCTAATTAATGTTTAACATGTTTGATCTTAGCCTTACTGTTGTTTTAATGTATTTCATCTCTTTGAATCAATTCCCCTTTCTTTCTAGCCATTTTAGCCTTCTATGTTGACCATTGATATAAGCATTCTACTAAGTTTCTATTTTTGATTCCTCTCATTCTAGGATTAGTATTCTTTTGATTTTCTATTTAGTTATTCTTGCCTCTGATATGTTCTTGATATTCCATTAGAGAGAAGCCTTGTTCTCTCTAATTCTTCCCTTGAATCCATGGTGAGTTTTCTATGAGAACCATGTTGTTTCCAATTTAGAAACTCATGTTCCCAATTTATAAAGTACTGATTTTTGGACCATGGATGATGTCAAATTCATGCTAGATAGTCTTAGTATGCTTGTGTGAAGTTCCCTTTTGAATTTCGGATCAATCGGACTTCAAACGAAGAAGTTATGACCAAAACAGTGCAATCTGTACCTTCTTTGTCTCCATTGGTCGATTGGTCGATCGCGGTAGACCAATCCAATCGACCAATGAGATCCGTTTTCCAGATTTAGGTCTTTGTTGCTCTATTTAAGTCCAATCTCGGGATTACTTCGTCTCCTCTGCCTCCTAAGCCTCTGGAACGAGTTAGAACTCCATTCTAACCAATTTCCTTGCATCCTTGGTTGATCCCTCGCAAGAACTCAAGTAATCTTCTTCCTCTTGCATCAAAGGTATGTCTACACTCTCTTCTTCTTCTCCATCTTTGTTTTTCTTTCCTTTTTGGGCTGAGACAGTAGAGAAGATGCTGCATTCTCTGTTGCAAACATCTCTCTATTCGTCTCTCATGATTTCCTAAGGATTAATGGCTAAGGCAATGATCTTAATCATGATCATTGCAAGCTTTTGAAGGAATCATGATCTAAATCATGATCTTGTCTTTGTTCATCTTTTGATTCAAATTATGATCTTCTTAGATCTGTTTTATTGATCATATTAGTAGTCAATCGCTGTGTTTTCTTTACAAGAGTTGTAACCTATCAATCTCTAGTTCTTTCTTCTTGATCATACCATGCTTTCTCCAAGAACCATAACTGATACATTTATGGTAAGTTTTGTTTCCTTATTTAGATTCATGTTCTTCAGTCTTAGATCTATTTTTCTTGAAGATCTATGCATGCTTTTCATGATTTCTTTATCACAATCAATGATCCATCATCCTATCGTTCTTGTCCATGATTGTTACTATGAATTCTTCAAGAACCATGATTAATCTAATTATGGTAACTTTTGTTTCCTAATTTGTAACTTGAAGACTTGATTTGATTAGTGTTTTGAAGTCCTCTATATACTAGGATACTGTCATAGTAGTTTCCCCCTTGTTTGGTACCCTTTTGAACCACCAAATTCGGTTCTTTATTCTTAAAACTTTGATTTTGTAGGCCACTGTCTCTGTTGGTCGACTGATTGGTCGAATGAGACAGTAGACCAATCCAATCGACCAATGAGTACAGCAACTCTAGATTTGGTCTGTTTTGGATGTTTTGATATCTTTCCTTCTAGGTTTCTTTCCTAATATGATATATATACTTGTTTAGGACCTTCTTGCCAAGTTTAGGAAGATTCTCCTTGATCCTTGGAGATTCTCTTCAAGTTATATAAGGTAAGGATGGTTACTTCTATAATAGCATAGATTGTGTGATTTTAGTTTCTATATTAGAATCTTTCGGATTTGTTACCATAATTAGATTCTTTTATGAATATATTACTGTTGTATTTACTTCAATTACAGTTGTATTATTTACTTGCTTTCTTTAGTTTATGAATGTCTTTATTTTTCAACTGTATATGAGATGAATCTTATTATGGTATATTTTCTATATAGTGTAAATGTGTATGATATGATTGATTTGTGATTGTGATTGATTAAGTATGGTTCGGGAAGGAGAGGTGTCCTTTTGACACTTCTGTCCTTGGACAACTACGGGAATATTATGGGATGTTTCCGGAGATGCCCTCTGGACACCTTCCTAAACTGTTGGATGACATATTTAGGACTGTCTAGTAGTGTTTGGCTAGGATGTCCCGTTATGTCAGACCCTAATCGGAGGGGTATTGAGACCGAACGACCCGTGGTAGCAATGGGGATTTGTGGGCGCTCAAGACCGGTAACCAACCCGTGAGAGGACGTGAGAGCTTCCCGTTTACCATATGTGGATAACCAATAGGGTTGATGAGTCCGTAGTCAGGGACTATGAGGACTCTAGTGTGAAGGATACCGGAAAGGATCGCTGTGGGGCGAGGAATGGACGTATCCGGATCTGACTTGATATAACTAAGTAGAAGACTTGATTTGGCTGGGCTTTCCCCCCGCCGCCCGCGGCCAGACCACCGGGGGGGGGGGGGGGGGGGGGGCCCCCCCCCCCCCCCCCCGACGGCCCGGGGGCGGGGCCCCCCCCCCCCCCACCGGCGGGGTGTGGCGGGGCCCCCCTAAAAACCCTCCCCCCCCCCCCCCCCCCCCCCCCCCCCCCCCCCCCCCCCCCCCGCGCCCCCCCCGCCCCGCCCCCCACCCCCCGCCCCCCCCCCCCACCCACCCACAAACAAAAAAAAAAAAAAAAAAAAAAAAAAAAAAAAAAAAAAAAAAAAAAAATGCATAGGAAAGATAAGGATAAGATAAGAGGAAGCACAACAGGAAGAGCAAAGAAAAGAAAACAACCGAGAGACATTGGGAACAAAATCCACAGGACCGAGAAGACCAAAAAGCACAGGACGCCACAAGGCGGACAGCAGCGGAGCATAACCACGCGGGACTTGGTAAGTGGTAAGAACACCCCGGAGATATGCTCTGGCGCCTCATAGGGACCACATAATACCGGACGGGATAGTCTAACAACATGTACAATAAAGGAATGAGTTCAAAGAAACCGAGGGAAAACCAAATAACAAAAGGGATCGAACAAACAAAAGCAAATGATATGAGACAAGCAAGAATGAAGAATCAACCATGGATGCTGGCTCTATTGGACATGCTTAAGTCATAGCACGACCTCTTTAGGAAAGTCCACCACATCCCAACCAAAGATATCTGGATTCTCTCACGGATCATTCACCGGTCTTGAGCAGCCGAGGAATGGGCCTTCATCCTAGACAAACCTGGCAGGGGGTTAAGTCAACACACTCTCTCACAACCATTTGGTATAAGTACGGCGCATGTCGGGTAAAACAGCCAAATGCAAGTCTCTACTGGTTACACAAGCGATCCAGATACTTCCATCCTCGGACGATCCTTTCCGGTATCCTTCACACAGAGTCGCGATCCTATGGCACCGACCAACCGGACTACGGACTCATCAACCCTATTGGTTATCCACATATGGTAAACGGGAAGCTCTCACGCCTCTCACGGGTTGGTTACCGGTCTTAAGCGCCCGGAGCCCAGGTCTAACCATATGCAACCCTACCAATAAATGGCCCCCACAATGTGATTCCTGTCCTCTCACGGGTTGGTTACCGGTCTTGAGCGCCCATGAATCCCCATTGCTACCACGGGTCGTCGGTCTCAATACCCCTCCGATTAGGGTCCGACATAACAGACATCCTAGCCAAACACTACTAGACAATCCTAGATATGTCATCCAATAGTTTAGGAAGGTGTCCAGAGGGCATCTCCGGAAACATCCCATAATATTCCCGTAGTAGTCCAAGGACGAAGTGTCGAAAGGACACCTCTCCTTTCCAAACCATACGTAAGCATACACATGCATCAATTCATATCATCACATATATGGTAACTACATATATGGAAAGAAATCAGTATTACAATCACTTGTATAACATTGGTAAGTAAATCATACATGAATCAATTCAATATGAATAAGTAATGCTACGTAATCAAAGTTATGCAACAGTAGTATATCATTGTAAGAATCTAATTTAGGAAACATATTCATGATATTCAAATATAGAAACTAGATTCATGCTATCTATGTAATTAAGGAAATAACCATCCTTACCTTTTATAACTCGCAAAAGGATCCTAAGAAATCAAGTAAGATCTTGGCAAACTTGAGAAGAAGGTCCTAAACAAGTATATACAACATATTAGGAAAGATCCCTAACAGAAAATATATCAAAACATCCGAAACAGACCAATCTGGAGTTGCTGTACTCATTGGTCGAGTGGATTGGTTGAGTGGTCCGTCGACCAATCAGTCGACCAATGCAGCAGATATCCTATAAAATCGAGTTTTAAGATATAAAATCCGAATTTGGTGGTTCAAAAGGGTACTAATCAAGGGGTAGACTACATCGTAGTATTCTAGCATATAGGGGACCTCAAAACACTAATCAAATCAAGGTATCAAGATCCAAATTAGGAAACAAAAAGTTACCATAATTAACTCAAACATGGATCTTGATGAATTTGAAATAGAAAACAAGGACAAGAACTATAGGAGGATGGATCATTGCTTTCGGTAATGAAAACATGAAAACATGCATAGGTCTTCATGGAATAAGGCTTAGAAGCATAAATCTAAATAAGGAAATAAAACCTACCATATATGTAACTATCATGCATCATGAAGAACACATAGTAAGGTAGAAGAGAACAACTAGAATTCTATGGATTATGGATCATGGAAAGAAAACACAACCATTAACCACTAACATGATCAATGAAAGAAGATCCAAAGAGATCAGAATTCAGATTAGAAGATTAACAGAGATTAAATCATGGTTTGATCATGAATCCTTCAAAAGCTTGCAATGATCATGGTTAAGATCATTGTTCTAGCCTTAAATCCTTAGGATGATCATGAGAACATGTTCAGAGATGTTTGCAACAGAGGATGCAGCATCTCTTCTACTGCCTCAACTCAAAAGGAAAGAAACACAAAGATGGAGGAGAAGAAGAGTGAGTAGACATACCTTTTGATGCAAAAAGAAGAGTTCCGACGAAGATCCGTCAAGAAAACACCAAGGATGCAAGAGAGATGACTTGCAGAGGTCTGGTCGCTCCGAGGGTTTGGAGGCAGCAAATACGAAGTGGACTCGAGGTTGGACTAAATAGAGCAAGAATCAACCAATGCCAAAGACAGCACTCATTGGTCGAGTGGATTGGTCGATGGCGGCCGACCAATCACGACCAATGCGACAAAGAAGGCCAAAACAGGGAATTGAAGGTCCGGACCAAATCCAAACCTAAAGGGGTTGTGCACACAAGTCAAGTGACTTACCTAATAGGTAGAAATGCCTTCAAACCAAGATAGAGAGCACTCCAAGTCCATCAACTAATTAGATCTTCATCGGATTCGTTCCATAAATAGAACCTCATCATCAACTTTCATGGATTCAAAGCCGACACCAAGTCCTCTGGGATGGCCCAAAGCCGACTTTTACTTTACTTCGGGTCATCGGACCTACAAACAACAAGGTTTCCGGGTCAAGGTTAGGGCTGGGTTTCACAAGTATGGTGCTATGACTTAAAGCATGTCTGCCAATAGAGACCAGCATACATAGAGTTAGATTCATACATTCATTGTTTGTCTCATACCATACTACATTTATGTTTGTTTTGAAATCCTGTCATTTATGTTATTATGGATTTAACTGCCTTACTGGGTTTCTTTCGAAACTCACTCCTTTTGTACCATATCTTTTGTTAGACTTCTCTACAGGTTTGAAATATGATGACGGTCCATATAAGGAAGGGCAAGGTGAAGAAGATGAAGACTGAAGATGAAGAAGAGCAGACTGAAGATGTGGATTAGATTTCTCTTGTTTCTTCTAGACTTATCTTTTACTTTACTTGTATTAGCTTAGAGCTTTACTTAGATTTTGATCTACCTTCCGCATATGTTGTGGAGTATATTTCCGCTATACTCTACAGTTGTCTTTTGATTTGGTATCATGTTTTCGCACTCTAATATTCTTAGTGATTCTTTTGAGATCTTTTCTTGAATTTTATTATTAACTTATTAGAATACAATGATTTGTTCTTGCTTTTGATTTGTTATTGTGCTAAATGGATATGATCGTTCCTAAACTTGATCTTTTGGGCTGTGGATCACACTCTCGGGTATGCCAGTTAGGGTACCGGCTGGGAGGATGTGACAACTAAGCCTAAAAGCTGATTCCACCTGCTTGTGGAAGTTACCAGCGAGGCTCCTGCAATACTTCAAGAGTTAGTCAAGAGCAGAATTTTAGAAAAATTTTAGAAAGAAAAGCAAGGTAGAGATACTTATAGCACAAGGGATTTTACAAAATCCATGTCCGGGACCACAGTGAAGGCTCTGCTCTCGACCGGCATCTAAGCAGAAGTGCACCATTCTAGTGCTTTCTCACAGTTGCTCGTCACCAAGTCAGACCTCTTCAGCGACCAGGAAGGCCTGTACACATCGTCATCTGACCGAGGACACTTTCTCTTAGAAGCAGCACCCTCAGCCTCTTCAAAAACCTCCTCCACTGACGGAAGAGGCACCTCCATTGACAGAGGAAGAATCTCCACAGCTAGTGGAGGGTTGGAGGAAGATGCCAACGAGACACCAGTAGAGGTTTCAGAAGTGCGAAAGACGACAGAAGGAGTGACATCTTCCTTAGGGGACCGAACGGTCTTCATCATGGAAGGAGGCGCGAGAGAAGCATCAGCAGAGGCTGTGAGAATCTGAACTTTGGCAGAGTCATCAGCAGCAGTCTCTTTGGATGGAACAACCTTGTCAGCACTGGAGTAGTCTTCTTGAAAGACTTTGCCCTACAACATCCAAGCTAACTCTTAGAGGCACTACGAGAAAAAAACAAATACCATCAGTCCAAGAGGTCAGCCAGCGCAAAAAACAAAAGAAGGAGAGAAACCCTAGATGTTTGAAGTTCAGACATCAGAGAAGGATATCCAGCAAAGAACTTTCGGAATGAATAACCCCCAAGTATACTACTTTGGAGGTTACTCAGGGAGAAGAAGCTCGTTTTGGAACTGAATAGAGAAGAGAAGAAAAGGAAAACTCACTTGTTCAGGTTCCGATTTGGATATCGTCAGAAGATAAAAATGCAGAGGCAACAAAGGCAAAGAGAAACGACTATTCTTGCAAGTGACGAAGACAAGAATGAAGCACACTTGAGGGACTTAAATAGCCTCATAGAGGGACGTGACGGTTGAAAACCCGTGCATATCAAGGGTCAGAAAAGAAGGGACATTTCAAATTTTGAAAAAAAAATGCAAGATCAATGGTCAGGGAATAATGACGTTTCAAATTCATAACTCAAGAGCTAAGCTCATCCCAAGCCTCCACGTGGAGCTTTGCGCACTTGATACGAGGATACCAGCCAAATACCAATCGTCGCACCAATATTAAATGAAAAGAGTATTCCCAATTTCTTGGGAAGAACAATTTGTATGCAAATACGAAGAAATGTTTGGGCTTCGTCATAGAGAGGGAGCAACATGGAAAGAAATGCTTCAAGTACGTAATAAAAGTTTCGGATTGAACCGAACCAACTCAGAGACTAGGGTATATTCCAGTTCCCGAGGGTCAATCCCTCTAGGGTCCCCGAACGTCAGCTTTGACGAAGGTACAAGGTTATTTTGGAAAAAGCTAAGTTCATTTCCTGAACGTGATTCTGAAGGAAGGAAGTGAAGTAAATTCTCTAAGTACGCTATGAGAAAGTACTGCCAGATCATTGCAACAGCAATTGGAAGAGTTCGAGAAAAAGGAGACAAATATTCATTATCATAGGCCATGGGGGGCTAACCCTTACACAAAAAAAAATATATAAAATAAAAATTAAAAAAAAATGGTTTCCTATTTTTATTGGACAAGTTTTGCCGAAGGATCCGCAACCGGAACAGGTCGCTGAGGTTCTTCGGGAACAGGCGGCGAGTCATTAAGAAAATCCTCAATATTCAGATCCGCCGGAATAGGATCCTCTTCTTCCAGAGCCCAGTCAGGCAAAGACAAATCAAGCGTTTCGAAGACCTCTTTGTGGCAAACACTTTGAAAAGGAGTTGTATCGAAAGTAGGGTTTGCCTCAAGGAGAGCCTTCCAGACATCATTTTGTCCCACTCGATAAGCTTGAAGGTTCTACGGAATCATTAGATCGCTGAAGGGGACGCTGTTCAAATACTTCCGAATGCAGTCCCTCCGACGATCTTGAGAAAGATGTTCGGGTTTGCTGGGAACGGCCACCTTCTTAAAACGATCATATTCGAGGGACAGAATCTTGAGCTTTTCAGTACATTCAGAAGCAAGCATTTTCTGTTATTTTGCTTCACGCTCCAAAGCTCCAGCACGGCTAATGGACAAGTCAAGATCCTTCTTCACGGTATTGACTTTGTCATTTTCCTCCTTCAACGCCTCCACTTCCTTCTTCAACCGCTCCACTTCAGAATTTGCCATCGCCAAATGCTCTTCACAAGCCTTGAGTAGGGAACCACTGCGACCAACTCGGCTCAAAGCCTCTATATGTTGGTAGAAGCTCAAGCACAACATTCCGAGAAAACAAACAAATTATGAAAAAAATCCTAAGAAAGATTACTAGGCAAGCGATAGGAAATCAAGGGAAGTACCTTGTTGAGCGACGAATGAGGGTATCATCACTCAAAGACTCCAGAGCCTGATGGTCGGCTGGCATCAAGCTGAGAGAGCTCCATTCAGCAGCTTTCTCATGGTCCTGTGTAACCCGGTCCGACACATTCAACGTCCACTGTGGAACAAAGACCTCCTCGGAGTCTTTGCTCTTCTGAGATTTCTTCGGGACGAAGGCCTCGGTCGAGTCATGCTTCCTCTTGGTTTGGGCTGAGGAAGGGACTTCCACCTCTTCCCCGATAGGCCTTTTTCCCTTGCCCGAGGGTTCAACTATTGGCTTCAAATTTCTAATACCCTTGTAAGAAGGGTCCGGAGGGGGCAGAGTGGCTATCTCATCCACGGTCAGTGTCCAAGGGGACCGTTGTTCTGCAGCTACCACGGCCCTGGCAGCCTTGGCTCGAAGGTTCTCCCTTAGGAGGCACTGCAAGGAAGAACAAAAGTCAAAAAATCGAATCAAGCTACATTACACTCAAAAAAGGCAAACACAATAGTTAGAAAGCTCACAGCGAGCTAGACCCCAATACTGAAGAACTGGGGTTTATTCCATCTCATAACCATGTATTTCTTGATACCACGGAATGGACTTGATCTTCCTGTCAGCCGCTCTTTCGGTTTTGGACAGCTGAAGGACCCGGTTACCTTCGGAATATGAAGTAAGCAGCTTCCAGGTGATCAGGAAATTAAGGTCTGACTGAGGCGCTCGGCATAAAAAGTATCATTTGCACCACCCTTTGTGATTGGAAGGACAGGTACCCCTGGCAAGGATATTGTCCGACCATCCAAGCTCAACTTTATTGCGCTTGGAAAGGAAAAAACCCAACTCCAAGGGTTGGAAAGAGAAAGAACATGAAAATGTACAGAAAGAGGGAGAGAAGGTGTGATACCGAGTTCAAAACATAAACCCAAAAAGCCAACGATGAGACGCCAGCTATTGGGGAGGAGCATTCCGGGACAAATGTCCTAGTGATTTAAAACAACGGAAAACAAAGTATTGAAGAAAGGAAAACAAACTCCACTTTCCAGGGTATCTATATACAAGGAAAATTCGTTGGGAGGATTCGAATCGACCCGCTCGTTAGGATGGGGAGCTCTAAGATAGTACGAAGAAGGAAAGTCAAAACGTTCGATGGCCAACGGGAGATCAATTTCACTGTAGGAGGAAGGAACGCTAAGTTCATCTCTGGACCTTCTAGGTTGTTTAGAGTGCCCAGAAGCCTCAGCAATAACTTTGAGAGTTCTGGATGGTCCAGACTCAGGAAGCAACGAAGGAACTTCAACACTTTTCTCTGCTCTTTTCTGTTGGCTAACTTCTTCAAAGTCACGCCAAAAGGCAGTTAAAGTTTTCTTATCACTATCTGATTGGTCAAGGGGGATATAGAAACAGAGGCCTCACCACCATAATCGCCCTTATTGGCGCTATATTTAGAAGAAACCCTACCACCTTCCATTACTATGAGGTTCTGGTTTTGGCTTTTTACAAAAATAAAGTGGAGATAAAAGTAAAAGAAAAGATCGAGACAACAAGTAAAGGGTACAAAGGAGTCAGTGAACTTATTGATTCACTGAAGCAGAGAGCCTAAAAGCAAGAAGAGTTTTAGGGCGCGAGGAAGACGACGAAGTTTCAAATTCCAGACAAAGAGAATGAAGTATATGAAGACAACGAATCGCTTTTAAGCATACAGATGATCGAGGACGTGTACGGTCAAGATAAGTTCAGCATCAACGATGATGATCGGAAGACGTTTCCATAAAGTTTGAATCAGAACAGGCATTTTGAGAAACCGTCATTTCGATTTCATGAGCAATGATGAATTCAGCTGCAGAGTACGTGTGGCATCACCCCCCAAAGGAAGTGAAGACATTCACGAAACTCGAGGAAAAAGGGATGCAGCCGCATTAAATGCGATATGACATTTAATAAGCGAAGGATTATACAAAACCCTCGTTCAGCAAACCGGTCCAGTTCAAACCAAGCCCTCAGAATTGCCCAAACACTTGGTCTGTGCGGCTCGTGATACGGAAGAAACCATCATCGAACCGGGTTCGCCCTTGGTTCGACCCTCGACACCGGTCGGGAAGAAAAGAACCTACTCGCGTCCATGCGGCCTTTGTGAAACCCGGCCCTAACCTTAACCCGGATACTCTTTGATTGTAGGTCCGAAGACCCGAAGTAGAAGTGAAAGTCAACTATGGGCCATATTGGTAGAAGATATAGTGTTCGACTCCGAACCTATGGAGATTGAAGATGATGCCCCATACTTGAAGACAGTGTTGGATATAGAGAAAAGACTGCACCTTGATGTAGAGAAGATTAGTTGATGACCTTAGAGCTTGGTGGGATGTGATTTAAAGCCATTTTTCCATGCTAGGTATGTTATAGAATATGTGTTTAAAGTTTCGTTCGATTCCGAGTAGTGGAACACCCTCAAATCCCTGTCTTTGGCTTTGCTGACAGCCTGGGTCGACTGCTTGGGTCGACTGGCCAATGCTACCCAGCCAATCGACCCAGAGTTGCTGAACTCGAACAGAATCTTCTATTTTGAGAATCTTGCTATATATACCCCATGACTTCGTGATTTTAGTATCCCTAGCCTCCATAACACTTAGAGAACGAAGGGAAACCATCTCCAAGCCTCCAAGAGTGAAGAAGAAGATCCAACCTTGCAAACTTGCAAGTTCTCTCTCTTGTTCTTCAATTAAAGGTTAGTATTCAATCTTTTATATTATTGATTCATTCTTTCTATGATCACTCTCATCTTTGAATTGAGATTATGATGAAGATGCTGCAACCTTGTAGTCATATCTTTACAATCTCTTTTCATTCTCTTGTGCTATGATCATCTCATTCATTCTTAACATGATTCTTATGATTTCTTCTTAAACTATGATTATATTCCTATTTTGATTTGTTCTAGCATTATAGATGCTTCTCTATGATTATTCATACCTCTGATCTACTATGTTCTTGTACTAGAATGAGATCTAATCATCTCTAGT
Source organism: Hakea prostrata (assembly GCF_041222555.1). NCBI lineage: Eukaryota > Viridiplantae > Streptophyta > Magnoliopsida > Proteales > Proteaceae > Hakea > Hakea prostrata. The sequence goes on from NC_142606.1 coordinate 31,577,991, forward strand.
TCATATCTTTCATTCATAGCATGTTTCCAATGAAAACTATGATTTTTACCAAAATAGAAACTATGATTCTAAATTAGTTAGTAATGGTATTAATGGTGGTTTGATGTCTAAATTATGCTTTTTAGTCTTAGACTACTGTGTAGACAATCTCTCCAAGTTTCGTCGCATTCCGTTTTGTGTAGCATAGGTTTAGGATCAAGATTCTCTTTTTATTTCCGGATTTGCTCTTGGGCAGATTGCCTGGGTCGACTGGAGCACTCAACCTGACCAATCAACCCGCAAGAACAGAATCTGTTTTCTTCGTCCGATTCGATTCGATTCATGCTTATTCTTTTAGGACTACTTCCCAATGATTGTGTGATGCTATTCTAGGGTTTATTTGCTAACTTTGGATTCATCCTCTTGTCCATCCGGAATACATTCGAATCTATTTAAGGTAAGGAAGTTGTTACCATATTAACATAGATTGCATAGATTTAGTTTCTAATTTGGGAACTACTTAGACTTGCTACTGTTATATTAGTTTCTATTATGATATGAATGCTGCAAGTACATTAGGATCTTATTTCCTTATTTACTTTATGTACTTGATTATGTATGAATACTTACTCATGTATGTTTTCTTATTTATTTGATCTTGTCTTATTATACTCCTTCATATGATGATATATCTGTCGTGGATGATATGACTGAATTATGATTGTGATTGTTTAGGTATGATTTGGGATTGGGGAATGTCCTTTTGACATTTCTGTCCTTGGACCTCATTGGGAGTTGTATGGGATATTTCCAATGTTGCCCTTTGACACTTCCCGGATTATTGGTTTTCATACCTAGGACTTGTCTAGCAGTGTTTGGCTAGGTTACACCTTTGTTATATCAGACCCGATTCGGAAGGGTATTGAGACCGAACGACCCGTGGTAGCAATGGGGATTCATGGGTGCTCAAGACCGGTGAGTTATATCCGTGAGGGGACATGAATCACATTGTGGGGACCATTTATGCGTAGAGTTGCATATGGATAGTGTCACATCCACCCAGCCGGTACCCCATTTGGAATACCCGGGATGTGATCCACAGTCCAAGGATCAATGATCTGAGGTCCATGCCTCCCACATACACGGTAACACAATCATGAACAGTAATAATCAATGGTAAAAACAACTAATATCAAGTATCATGAATAAGACAAGATTAACTAAATCAGAGTGCGGAATATAGATAACAAATAAGGTATGATCAAAATCATAAAGGGTGAGAAGGTATGGTAGTCACCCTCTCAGAGCAGCGGAAAAGTATTAAATCAAGTTAGTTACATATCCAAGTATCACCGGAATAATTCAAGACAAGTTAATTACAAAATCTAAGGTTCCATTAATACACCAGGGGAATGGGGCACTATGCTAGGGTTTCTTCAATACTAATGGTAGTCTCCTCAACAGTACGTATGAAGTAAACCCAGCGCTGCCGCTCCCGCACAAGCGTGGGGCTAACCCCGGTGCGAATAATAATCCTCCTCGGCTCCAATATACGAATCCTCACCGACGCCACTACCCGGAGGGTAGTATGTGGAATCATAGTCCGCCTCATAGGAGGTGCCATCGTAATCTTCGGTACCTGGAATGCAATCTAAAACATTTGCACAAAAGGAATGAGTTCGAAGAACTCAGCAAGGAAGTTATTCCATAATTAGAAATCATACACATTCAGAACATATAATAATGCAATGTGATATGGAACATATGATGCAGATATGAGCCTAACTCTATGAATGTTGGTCTCTAAGGTAGACATGCTTTAAGTCATAGCACCGTACTTCTCTGGGTCGTCAGTCACTCTCCCATTTCCATATCTTGGGAATGCCCGGGGAAGATCGGTAAAGTCATCAAAAACCATGGTAAGGGGAATCGGTCACCGCTCTCTCACATCACCATTTGGTCAAGTATGCGGCGCATGTCACAAGTAAAGCCTAGCCCAATGCAAGTCATCTACTCAGTCGGTCAAGTCAGATTCAGATACGTCCATTCCTCGCCCCCGGCGATCCTTTCCGGTATCCTTCACACTAGAGTCAGCGAAATCCCGGATTTCGGACTCATCAACCCTATTGGTCATCCACATATAGTAAACGGGAAGCTCTCACGTCCTCTCACGGATTGGTTACCGGTCTTGAGCGCCCGTGAGCCCAAGTCTATCCATATGCAACTCTACCAATAAATGGCCCCTTTCAGGTATCCGTGGCATGGTTTATGTCCCCTACCGGATTGGCTACCGGCCTAGAGCGCCCATCCAACCATACACTACCACGGGTTGTTCGGTCTCAATGCCCTTCCGATTCGGGTCTGACACGACAAGGATGAACCTAGCCACACAACTAGACACTCCTATGTATGTCATCCAATAACTCGAGAAAGTGTCGATAGGCACCATCGGAGAACATCCCATACTATTCCCTTCGATGCCCAAGGACAGAAGTGTCAGTAGGACACCCTCCAATCCCAAGTCATACGTAAGCAATCACACATCAAATCTCATCATTTCTCATGCATCCAATGCATATTCATAATAGTACTCAAATCATGATATTGAAACGAATCAGTATAAACATAAGCAAATCAAAATGATAGAGTAACACAACAAATGTATAAAGATTTAAATGTTATTGTTCTAACACATATGTATCAGTATCATAATGATTGAAAGAAATTTAGGGGTTTCATTCTTTGAATAAAGCATAGTTCAATATGTGATGACTTATATGTTTATGGATATAACCATCCTTACCTTGGATGAGTTGATGATGAATTGAGAATACCAAGAATAGTCCAATAGAAGTGTTAAGGCCCTAAACAAACATCAATAATAAGTTAGAAAAGAAGTCGGGAAGATCGGATGTCATTTGAGTCAAAAGCGACCAAGGTTGGTTGTCAAGGCAACAACTTTGGTCGATGGTTTTGGTCGATGGTATCGACCAAAATGATCGACCAAAATAGTCCTCGGGCAGAATAGTGGATTTTGGGGATTTTGGTCAGAAATGAGTCTTCCGGTGTGCGGATCAATCTGAAACTTGGAGGCATACTTAACAACAGTAGTAGGACACTATAAATCAAGGAATTAACCCAATCCAATGGTCTAATTAAAAAGCCCCAATTTGAGCTATCAAGTTCAAGTGATAAACATCATGGCATGAGTTGGAATTGATTGCATTGATGAGGAATAGCATGCAATAGCTAGAGGAACTAATAGAAATTCGATTGGAATCATATGGCAATGTTAAACATGAAAATAATACACTTTATAGCTCAGTTTGATATCAAATGGTATGATGTTAATAGGTAAATCATGGAATACATATGCTAGGCATGAGATCTAAGCATTAGCATCAATGAATGGCTAAGGGAATCATGGATTGAGCATGAGTAGGCACTTGGAGTGGTGGTTGCAAGGTTGCAGCACCATTCCAAATGTCCCATCAGCAAGATGACAATAGAAAAGAGTAGAAAATGGTAGGGTAGAGAGTGGAATGAAGCGTCATACCTTAGTGTAGAAGATGAAGGCAAGAATCAATGATAAACTAAGTGTCTTTGATGAGATACCCTTCACACTAACCAAGGAGCTGCTTTGGGAAGCTCTCCCCACGTTCCCAGGTGAGAAAAATGATTGCAAAGGGCTTAAGGCTCGAGGTCATATTAAATAGAAAAGGAATATTCCATGGAATCATTAACTTGGCAGACTGGGACATTTTGGTCGATGGTCCTTGGTCGATGGTATCGACCAAAATGTTTTCAGCAGAAAACTCAGGTTTAGAACAGCAACTTCAAGTAGGGATTTGAAAGGCTATACAAGGTCAAATTGAGTGAGTTTTTCTTCCACCATTCAATCAAGAAGTCTAGTTTCGGGGAATACCTTCGGATTGTGCACAGGAGGTCGTTTGGTACATCAACCATATTAATCTTCTCCGATGCGCAGACTTTCCTTAAACACTGACAATGAATTTAAGCAAGGGGTATCATTGTCAATGTCCATGGGCTCGGTCTCCGAATCATGATCAACAATCAGAATGGTCCATAAATCTCTTCTTCCACCGCTTCGGGTCCTCGGACCTGAATACAACAGTGGATCCGGGTCAGGGTCAAGGTTAGAATAGGGCTGGATATTACATTCTCCCCCCCCCCCTTAAAAGAATTTCGTCCTCGAAATTGAAAGCGTACCTGTGCTTCCAAAAAGATGAGGAAACTTCTCCTTCATGTCTTCTTCTTTCTCCCATGAAGCTTCTTCAGGGGTATGGTTTTTCCATCGGATCTTCACCAGAGGGATGGTGAGATTCTGCAACTGCTTGTCCTTTCTATCTAGGATCTCGGCTGGTCCTTCATCATAAGAAAGATCGGCAGTAAGTCCTTCGGGTGCTTGCTGTAGTATGTGCTCCGGGTTTTCTAGGTATTTCCGAAGCATTGAAACATGGAACACATTGTGAACTCCAGCAAGTGACGGAGGCAAGGCCAAGCGGTATGCTACCGGTCCAACCCTTTCCAGAATCTCAAAAGGTCCAATGAAGCGGGGACTAAGCTTTCCTTTCACATTGAATCTTGTCACCCCTTTCATAGGTGATACTTTAAGGAAGACTTTCTCTCCAATTGGAAATTCTAAGTCGGTTCTTCTCTTGTCGGCATACGACTTCTGTCTAGATTGAGCAGACTTTATCCTTTCCCAAATCATGTCAATCATATCACTAGTAGCTTCAATCATCTCTGGACCTAAGACTTTTCTTTCACCAGTCTCAGTCCAATACAAGGGCGTTCTACAAGTGTTACAATACAAAGCCTTAAACGGAGCCATGCCTATTGTTGCTTGATAACTGTTGTTATAGGCAAACTCGACTAAGGCTAGGTGTTCATCCCAATTTCCACCCATGTCAACCACACAGGACCTAAGCATGTCTTCAAGAATGTGAATTGTCCGCTCAGATTGTCCATCAGACTGTGGGTGATGAGCTGTACTCAGATTCAATTGGGTTCCCAAGGCTTTCTGCAATCCATTCCAAAAACTTGAGGTGAACCTAGGATCACGGTCTGAAACGATACTCACTGGTACTCCGTGTAGACGAACTACATTGTCCACATAAAGTCTAGCTAGCTTATCCAAAGAGTAGGTGATCTTCATAGGAATGAAATGGGCTGATTTAGTCAACCTATCAACAATCACCCACACAGTGTTCCTTACTCGTCCGTGGCAAGCTAGTCACAAAGTCCATTGAGATATCTTCCCACTTCCAACTAGGAATAGGAAGGGGCTGAAGTAATCTAGATGGGGGTTGGCGAACAGCTTTCACATGTTGGCAAGTTCCACACCTGGCAACAAAGTCTTCAACATCTGCTTTCAAACCATTCCACCAAAAATGTTCCCTTAAGTCCTTGTACATTTTGGTACTTCCAGGGTGTACTGTAAAGATGGACTGGTGTGCTTCTTTCAATATTTCTTTCTTGATTTCATCAACAGCGGACACACAGAGTCTACCTCTAAACAATAAGGTATCATCCGTAGATGTACTAAAAGCAGGGTCCATTTCTGAATTCGAGGCAATCTTATCAATCTTCTCTTTCAACTCTTGATCAGAACTTTGCAAAGCAACAATTCTATCTCTAAGGGAGGATCTTGCAGTCATGGCATAGAGAATACAATCCGAACCCTTAGGGACCACTTCCAAACCAAATCTTTCCATCGAGGACAACAAAGGCCGACTCAAAGCATTTAAATCCAACTCTTTTCTTTGACTCTTTCTACTAAGAGCATCCGCCACTACATTTGCTTTACCGGGTGGTACTTGGATGTCACAATCATAGTCGAGACCAACTCCAACCATCTTCTCTGTCTCATATTCAACTCCTTCTGGGTGAAGAAGTATTTCAAACTTTTATGATCCGTGAAGATGGCGATCTTCTCACCGTATAGATAGTGTCTCCAAATTTTCAAAGCAAATACAACAGCTGCAAGCTCTAAGTCATGAGTGGGGTAGTTCCGCTCATAATCCTTTAGTTGTTGAGAGGCATAAGCCATTACCTTTCCATGTTGCATCAACACGCAGCCCAAACCGATTTTAGAAGAATTAGTGTAGACCGTCAATCCACCGGAACCATCAGGTATAGTTAGAACCGGCGCGCTTGTCAATCTAACTTTCAGCTCTTCGAAGTTCTTCTCACAAGAATCGGTCCAGACAAACTTCTCCTCTTTTCTAGTTAGCTTAGTCATAGGGGCAGCCAACCTAGAAAAGTTTTCAATGAATCTCCGGTAGTATCCTGCTAATCCAAGAAAACTTCTTATCTCGGTCACGGTCTTCGGTCTTTCCCAATCAGTAACAGTTTGGACTTTCTCTGGGTCAACACGAATACCCTCGGCTGAAACAACATGGCCAAGAAACACTACACTTGAGAGCCAGAAGTCACACTTGCTAAATTTAGCATAGAGTTTCTTTTCTCTCAACCTTTGCAACGTGCAGTTCAGGTGCTCCGCATGCTCTTCCTCATTCTTTGAGTAAATCAAGATGTCATCAATGAAAACGATTACAAATTTATCGAGTACATCGTGAAATACTCGGTTCATGAGATCCATGAACACGGCAGGGGCATTAGTCAAGCCGAAAGGCATCACTTTAAATTCATAATGTCCGTACCTTGTTCTGAATGCTGTCTTAAGGATGTCACTTGACTTCACCTTCAGCTGGTGATATCCCGATCTCAAATCAATCTTTGAAAAGACAGCAGCACCCTTCAACTGATCAAAAAGGTCATCAATCCGAGGCAAAGGATATCTGTTCTTGATTGTCAGCTTGTTCAATTCCCGGTAGTCAATGCACAGACGCATACTACCATCTTTCTTCTTTACAAACAAGACCGGAGCTCCCCAAGGCGACACACTTGGCTGCACGAAACCTCTCTCTAAGAGTTCATTTAATTGAGTTTGCAACTCTTCGAGTTCGGTAGGTGCCATTCTATAAGGGGCCTTGGATACAGGAGCCGCTCCAGGAATTAAGTCTATAGAAAACTCAACTTCCCTATCAGGAGGCAAACCTAACAAGTCAGCCGGAAAAACATCAGGGAATTCACTAACAACTCTGACTTCTTCAAGTCTCTTCTTCTCTTTGACCTTGCTTCCAGACGAAGCTTTTCCCAAAAAGGCATGGACTTGCATTAGAGTGGACAAGGTCTTTTTGCTAAATCTTCCATTCTCTCCTTGAAATTCGAAAACTGAATTCTCTTCTACAAGGAACTGAATCATCTTTGAGGAACATAAGATCACGGCATTGTAGAAGGTCAACCAGTCGATTCCCAAGATTACATCAAAATCTCTCATGTCAAATAATACAAGGTTTGTCTTCAGATTTCTTCCACAAATCAAAATAGAACAATCCTCTAACACTTTATCTAGTTTAACAGCAGACCCAACAGGGGTACAAATAGATAAATGACTAGATAAACATCGAGGTGTCAAGTTAGTTCTCAAGGCAAAAGTAAATGATATGAATGAATGTGATGCACCCGTATCAAATAATACAAATGCGGGAAGAGAAGCTACTAACAGAGTACCTGTTACAACATCGTGGCAGGGGTCTTGCTCGGTACCAGATATGCTAAACACTCTGCCAGAGGGAGGGGCAGAAGTAGCAGCAGGAGTACTCTTCACTACAGGAGTTTGAGGTTGCACAGACTTATTGGGGCAAGAACGAACATAATGGCCTGCTTGCTTGCAAAGGAAGCAAGTAGTATCTTTCGGTCCAATAGGAGCTGCAGGAGGGGGAGGTCTCTGATAAGCTGGTCTAGGATTCACCATCCCAAGCCTAGGAGGATAAGTAGCTCCCTGAGGTCTGGCTCCACTGGACTGACCATAATAGCTTACAGGAAGGGAATTAGGATTCTGACCAACATGTCTCGGCTGAAAGGCGGGTGCAGGATAAGGAGTAGGTCTAGCAAAACGCCGATCAGTGCGGTCCACAAATCCAGAAGATCTAGGTTGTCAGGGTTTCTGAACTCGAGCATTTTCCTTTTCATTCTCTTCAAGCTTCTTCGAGTTTTGAACCACCTGAGCATATCCTTCAAGAGGCAAGACAGTGAGGTATGCCTTAATAGAAGGTCGCAAACCCTTGAAAAACTTTTTCGCCTTGGCTTCTTCAGACTTAATAGACTCGGGGGCGAAGAAGAAAAGTTCTTCAAATTTCTGCTGATACTCAAGCACAGACAAAGTACCTTGTACTAAGGCCATGAACTCGGCCTCCTTTGTGTCCTTTACAGCTTCCAAAAAGTAGTTCTTGCAAAAAGCTTCCTTAAACTTCTCCCAGGTAACGACACCACCATTCAAGGTGTCAAGGATAGGCCTAGTTGAAGCCCACCATGCATCAGCTTCTTGCTGAAGCTTCTGCTCAGCAAACAACACCTTCTGAGCATCAGAACATTGCAAATGTCTGAAGGCCTTCTCCAACTCACGAAGCCACTTGTTCGGAAAGAGGGTGTCCTTTGTTACACTAGTAAAGGAAGGTACTTGTAACTTTAGGAAACTTTCCATCAAACGGGTGTGGGGTGTTCCGGTGAATCTTTCCATAAGAGGGGCTGCGGCTCCAGAAGTTCAAATTCCGGCACTGTTCTCATTGCGAAGGGTAGCAAAACCAGTCATCATTTAATTAAATTGGGCAGCCTGCTGTTGCATCATGTTGGTCATGATGCTGGCGATATCCCTAAAGCTTCCGATATCGGGGGCACCAGGAATGCCATTCGTGGTGTGGCTATCGTCCTGTGTCTGCTGATCAGAACCCCCAGCAGGGGTTTCTTCGTTGCCGTTGCTTCTGGATCCGACGAAACGATTTCTAAGTAAGACCATTTTGCAAGGATCAAAGATAAGGATACCAAAATTTCAAATTTGACAAAGACAACTTGGCCAACGAATAGGATAACCAAATCATGGTTAGAATTATCAATATAACAGTAAAATAAATCAGCATTGATCAAAATCCAAAGGAAATGAGTCCAAGAATCAAAAACTCCCAAAATAACCCAATGCAGAAAAATGAAGGATTTTGGTCGATGCTTTTGGTCGATGGTATCGACCAAAATGATCGACCAAAATAAATTCTGCGCGAAAAATCAGATTTAAAGGGCCCACTTCTCATTTCATTTTCATTTCTCACTCAACCATTTCGAGTTTAGCTCTGGAGAAAGCGATTTTCTAGGGTTTTCAAGAGTGCTAGGACTTGATTCAAGGCTTCAATCATTCTTGATAATCTCACTTGATCATCTACACAAGTAAGTTCTCTTTCTTTTTCTCTTTTCTTATAAACTTCGTTCACCATTGTTGTGTTCTTCAATAAAACTGAGTAATACTTGCAGCTAATGGTAGAATCATACATATAAATGATTAGAAACATGTTTTCATAACTTTTCAAATAAGATTAAGTTCCAAACACAAGATTGCATTCATTTTGGTTACCAAAACACTATTCATTTCACAAAAACTCAACTTTACAAGCACTTGTCTCATTTTCAACCCAAAAGGAATTTTGACATGAAACAAATTTCTACAACACTGATCTACTAGGGGAAAAGTGTTCCCACTCTCCATTCGGTCAAATTCCAATTTTTTTAAAATCACAAATGCAAGCCAAAAGAGGGATTTTTCTCTCTCTTGCTGAATTTTCACTTTGAATATGCCAAAAAGATGGATTTTCACCAAATAAAGTATTCTAGCATGCTTGTATAGGTCTTATGCATATGTTAGAATGATCAAATCAAAATTTCACCAAAAATCGAATTTTCTAAAAATTTACGAAAATGCCCTTCATCTAACAATCATACACTGAGACTAATCCAAATGAGTTTCTTTCCTTGTTTCAACAGATACACCATGCCTAGAGGAGGGAGACGAGTAGACAGGGGTAGAGGACTTGTTCCCCGGGCTGAGGTCATAGACGAGGAGCATTTCACTACTCCTATGGCGGAGTTTCTATACGAGCATTATTTCCATGATATACCGATCGAGCACGGACGATTGGTGGATGTGGATGATTTAGAGGTATTTCGCATCCGAGAGAGATTAGAGGCTATGGATTGGCTTCACTTATACACTACGGCACAGCCGATCTACCCGGATCTTATCGGATACTTCTATAGTAATCTGACTTACCGTATAGAGGATGATCCGAGGGATGGTTCTAGGATTGTCATAGATTCCATGGTCGGAGGTAGAGAGATTAGTTTCACTACGAGGACACTGGCTCGCATCTTAGATGTACCGATCGTACGAGATTCCCGTTGGTGGATTCCTGCTGGTACAGATATCACAGAGGTGCTTCTTCCTTATGAGGTATACGAGGTGTGCATGACTCTATGGGATGACATTGACTGTTATATGCCCCGGTGTGGTACCGCGATGCGTCCTTCAGCTAGAGTTATCGCTCGCATCGTCGGGCGAAACATCCTTCCGAAGGCAGGGCATCATAGCAAAGTGTCAGCGATGGAGGCACTGATCATTTATAGTATGTATACTGGAGTACAAATCGATTTAGCATACATCATGCAAAATGTCATGATTGATCGGATCGAGTTTCTTGGGGATAGGAACTTGGCTTTCAGTCGACTCTTGACTCTTATCTTTGAATACTTTGGTGTGGACTTGGAGCATACACCTACGATTCAGGGTCGAGATTTAGGTGAGCCCATTTGTGCATGGTTGATCAGGAAGATGGGGCTCCAGGATGCTGTCAGATCAGAGGATGAGGATGATATCGATGATGCATCAGGAGATGACGACTCAGAGGATGATAGTACTGATGATGATGATGGTGGTGACGATGATGAGCATAGTGAGGATGATGATCAGGGTCATGATGATTAGGGTCATGATGATGCTCCGTGTCACGCCCTCCCAGCCGGTACCCTATCTGGCATACCCGAGAGTGTGATCCATAGCCCGAAGATCAGGTATCGAGTGATCAACCTCCCACATAAACAATAACATAATCATGAACAATCATAACAAGAGTGCGGAAGATAAATCATAGATCCAATAAAGAAAGAATGAATCATAAATGAATCAGAATAATAGATATAATCGAGTATCAAAGCGGATAAGTAAAGTGAGGCAAAAATCCCACTTTACAACCAGCGGAAAAGTAGCTCTAAAGAATAAACAAGACAAAACCTAATCCCAGTAGCAAGTACATTGGGTAACTAAATTGTTCTCCACTTTATAGACAACATCCTTGTAAGTGTAAATCTCATAAATGGCACAAGGACGCTTCCACTCAATGGTCGGACTAAGCATCGTACGGAGCATAACCACTCGCGGAATCTTCAGAGTAATTGTGGTAACCGCAATCACCTTCATGGAGATATGCCTCTTCGCCTTGCGCTTCTTCATAGGGACCGTCATAGTACTCAGTACCTGCAGGATAGTCTAACAACATTGTACAATAAAGGAATGAGTTTCAAAGAAACTCAGGTAAGGGACGCTTAAAAATCCATAATAACATAAATGGCAGGATTCAGAACAAACATAAATGCAATATGATATGAGACAAGCAATGAATGAATGAATCTAACTCTATGTATGCTGGTCTCTATTGGCAGGGACATGCTTTAAGTCATAGCACCGTACTTCTTTAGGAAAGTCCACTCACATCCTCAACCATTTAAGATATCTTGGATTCTCTCACGGATCATTTCACCGGTCTTGAGCAGCCGATTGGTAATGGGTCCTTCATCCCTCAGGGACAAACCTTGGCAGGGGGTTAAGTCAACACACTCTCTCACAACCATTTGGTATAAGTACTGGCGCATGTCAGGGTAAAACCTAGCCAAATGCAAGTCTTCTACTTAGTTACATCAAGTCAGATCCAAATACGTCCATTCCTCGTCCCTGACGATCCTTTCCGGTATCCTTCACACTAGAGTCCTCATAGTCCCTGACTACGGACTCATCAACCCTATTGATCATCCACATATGGTAAACGGGAAGCTCTCACGTCCTCTCACGGGTTGGTTACCGGTCTTAAGCGCCCGTGAGCCCAAGTCTAACCATATGCAACCCTACCAATAAATGGCCCCCACAATGTGATTCCTGTCCTCTCACGGGTTGGTTACCGGTCTTGAGCGCCCATGAATCCCCATTGCTACCACGGGTCGTTCGGTCTCAATACCCCTCCGATTGGGGGTCGACATAACAGGACATCCTAGCCAAACACTACTAGACAATCCTAGATATGTCATCCAACAGTTTAGGAAGGTGTCCAGAGGGCATCTCCGGAAACATCCCATAATATTCCCGTAGTAGTCCAAGAACAGAAGTGTCAAAAGGACACCTCTCCTTTCCAAACCATACTTAAGCATACACATGCATCAATTCATATCATCACATATATGGTAACTTCATATATGGAAAGAAATCAATAATTACAATCACTTTTATAACATTGGTAAGTAAATCATACATGAATCAATTTAATATGAATAAGTAATGCTACCGTAATCAAAGTTATGCAACAGTGAGTATATCATTGTAAGAATCTAATTTAGGAATCATATCTATGATATTCAAATATAGAAACTAGATTCATGCTATCTATGTAATTAAGGAAATAACCATCCTTACCTTTTATAACTCGCAAAGGAATCCTAAGAAATCAAGTAAGATCTCGGCAAACTTGAGAAGAAGGTCCTAAACAAGTATATACAACATATTAGGAAAGATCCCTAACAGAAAAGATACCAAAACATCCAACATAGACCAATTCTGGAGTTGCTGTACTCATTGGTCGAGTGGATTGGTCGATCGGTCCAGTCGACCAATCGATCGACCAATGGCGACAAGATAGCCTAAAAAAACAGAGTTTTAAGATATGAAATCCGAATTTGGTGGTTCAAAAGGGTACTAATCAAGGGGTAGACTACATCAGTAGTATTCTAACATATAGGGGACTTCAAAACACTAATCCAATCAAGATATCAAGATCCAAATTAGGAAACAAAAAGTTACCATAATTAAATCAACCATGGATCTTGATGAATTTGAAATAGAAAACAAAGACAAGAACAATAGGAGGATAGATCTTTGCTTCAGGTAATGGTATCATGAAAACATACATAGATCTTCATGGAATAAGGCTTAGAAGCATAAATCTAAATAAGGAAATAAAACCTACCATATATGTAACTACCATGCTTCATGAAGAACACATAGTATGGTAGAAGAGAACAACTAGAAATCTATAGATTATGGATCATGGAAAGAAAACACAGTAATTAACTACTAACATGATCAACATAGAAGATCCAAAGAGATCAGAATTCAGATTAGAAGTTTAACAAAGATTAGATCATGCTTTGATCATGATTCCTTCAAAAGCTTGCAATGATCATGGTTAAGATCATTGTTCTAGCCTCAAATCCTTAGGATGATCATGAGAACATGTTCAGAGATGTTTGCAACAGAGAATGCAGCATCTCTTCTACTGTCTCAACTCAAAAAGGAAAGAAAAACAAAGATGGAGGAGAAGAAGAGAGAGTAGACATACCTTTTGATGCAAAAAGAAGAGTTTCGACGAAGATCCGTCAAGAAAACACCAAGGATGCAAGAGAGATGACTTGCAGAGGTCTTTGGTTCGTTCCAGAGAGTTTGGAGGCAGCAAATACGAAGTGGACTCGAGATTGGACTTAAATAGAGCAAGAACAACCTAATTGCCAAAGACAACACTCATTGGTCGAGTGGATTGGTCGACTGGTCCAGTCGACCAATCAATCGACCAATGCAGACAGCAAGACCAAAACAGGGAATTGAAGGTCCAGATCAAATCCAATCCTAAAGGGGTTTTGCACACAAGTCAAGTGACTTACCTAATAGGTAGAAATGCCTTCAAACCAAGATAGAGAGCACTCCAAGTCCATCAACTAATCAGATCTTCATCAGGATTCAGTTTCCATAAATAGAACCTCATCATCAACTTTCATGGATTCAAAGCCAGACACCAAGTCCTCTACTGGGATGGCCCAAAGCTGACTTCTTACTTTACTTCGGGTCATCGGACCTACAAATAACAAGGTTTCCGGGTCAAGGTTAGGGCTGGGTTTTACACTCCGAGGCATGAGGAGGTTCCCGCTCCACGATTTACTGAGGTCGGAGGCCCATCACACACGACTTCTGAGGCTCCAGATGTGGCTTCCCATCAATCATCGATTTACTCTATTTTTGAGAGGATCGAGGCTCGGCAGGAGAGGATGGAGTTACACATGTGCACCCTCAGTGAGAGGTTTGCACGACTGGAAGAGGAGTTCAGATCTAGGAGGGATCAGACTAGTCGCAGGAGTCGTTCACCTACATAGACATCGCTAGGAATTTTCTTTTATGTCATTATGGATGTATTTCTCTTTTTCAGACTTGTAAAAATTTCCCTATGAAATCAATGAAGTTCAGTTGTTTCGTCTATATTATTGTGTCTTATTCTTGAGTCAAATTATGTTTCCATACTTTGGTTTCTAGTCCAGGTTATCTATTATTCACTTCTAGGAGCACTTGAGTCACTTTCGGATCTGTGACTCGGAATGTTCCATCACCGTTTCTGTGGTCAGGGTTCCACTTGATCTTGGGCTCTGATACCAATATGTCACATCCACCCAGCCGGTACCCCATTTGGAATACCCGGGATGTGATCCACAGTCCAAGGATCAATGATCTGAGGTCCATGCCTCCCACATACACGGTAACACAATCATGAACAGTAATAATCAATGGTAAAAACAACTAATATCAAGTATCATGAATAAGACAAGATTAACTAAATCAGAGTGTGGAATATAGATAATAAATAAGGTATGATCAAAATCATAAAGGGTGAGAAGGTATGGTAGTCACCCTCTCAGAGCAGCGGAAAAGTATTAAATCAAGTTAGTTACATATCCAAGTATCACCGGAATAATTCAAGACAAGTTAATTACAAAATCTAAGGTTCCACAAATACACCAGGGGAATGGGGCACTATGCTAGGGTTTCTTCAATACTAATGGTAGTCTCCTCAACAGTACGGATGAAGTAAACCCAGTGATGCCGCTCCCGCACAACTGTGGGGCTAACCCTGGTGTGAATAATAATCCTCCTCGGCTCCAATATACGAATCCTCACCGACGCCACTACCCGCAGGGTAGTATGTGGAATCATAGTCCGCCTCATAGGAGGTGCCATCGTAATCTTCGGTACCTGGAATGCAATCTAAAACATTTGCACAAAAGGAATGAGTTCGAAGAACTCAGCAAGGAAGTTATTCCATAATTAGAAATCATACACATTCAAAACATATAATAATGCAATGTGATATGGAACATATGATGCAGATATGAGCCTAACTCTATGAATGTTGGTCTCTAAGGTAGACATGCTTTAAGTCATAGCACCGTACTTCTCTGGGTCGTCAGTCACTCTCCCATTTCCATATCTTGGGAATGCCCGGGGAAGATCGGTAAAGTCATCAAAAACCATGGTAAGGGGAATCGGTCACCGCTCTCTCACATCACCATTTGGTCAAGTACTGGCGCATGTCACAGTAAAGCCTAGCCCAATGCAAGTCATCTACTCAGTCGGTCAAGTCAAATTCAGATACGTCCATTCCTCGCCCCCGGCGATCCTTTCCGGTATCCTTCACACTAGAGTCTGCGAAATCCTGGATTTCGGACTCATCAACCCTATTGGTCATCCACATATAGTAAACGGGAAGCTCTCACGTCCTCTCACGGATTGGTTACCGGTCTTGAGCGCCTGTGAGCCCAAGTCTATCCATATGCAACTCTACCAATAAATGGCCCCTTTCAGGTATCCATAGCATGGTTTATGTCCCCTACCAGATTGGCTACCGGCCTAGAGCGCCCATCCAACCATACACTACCACGGGTTGTTCGATCTCAATGCCCTTCCGATTCGGGTCTGACACGACAAGGATGAACCTAGCCACACAACTAGACACTCCTATGTATGTCATCCAATAACTCGGGAAAGTGTCGATAGGCACCATCGGAGAACATCCCATACTATTCCCTTCGATGCCCAAGGACAGAAGTGTCAGTAGGACACCCTCCAATCCCAAGTCATACGTAAGCAATCACACATCAAATCTCATCATTTCTCATGCATCCAATGCATATTCATAATAGTACTCAAATCATGATATTGAAACGAATCAGTATAAACATAAGCAAATCAAAATGACAGAGTAACACAACAAATGTATAAAGATTTAAATGTTACTGTTCTAACACATATGTATCAGTATCATAATGATTGAAAGAAATTTAGGGTTTCATTCTTTGAATAAAGCATAGTTCAATATTTGATGACTTATATGTTTATGGATATAACCATCCTTACCTTGGATGAGTTGATGATGAATTGAGAATACCAAGAATTGTCCAATAGAAGTGTTAAGGCCCTAAACAAACATCAATAATAAGTTAGAAAAGAAGTCGGGAAGATCGGATGTCATTTGAGTCAAAACTGACCAAGGTTGCTGTTAGCAACAACTTTGGTCGATGGTTTTGGTCGATGGTATCGACCAAAATGATCGACCAAAATAGTCCTCGGGCAGAATAGTGGATTTTGGGGATTTTGGTCATAAATGAGTCTTCCGGTGTGCGGATCAATCTGAAACTTGGAGGCATACTTAACAACAGTAGTAGGACACTATAAATCAAGGAATTAACCCAATCCAATGGTCTAATTAAAAAGCCCCAATTTGAGCTATCAAGTTCAAGTGATAAACATCATGGCATGAGTTGGAATTGATTGCATTGATGAGGAATAGCATGCAATAGCTAGAGGAACTAATAGAAATTCGATTGGGATCATATGGCAATGTTAAACATGAAAATAATACACTTTATAGCTCAGTTTGATATCAAATGGTATGATGTTAATAGGTAAATCATGGAATACATATGCTAGGCATGAGATCTAAGCATTAGCATCAATGAATGGCTAAGGGAATCATGGATTGAGCATGAGTAGGCACTTGGAGTGGTGGTTGCAAGGTTGCAGCACCATTCCAAATGTCCCATCAGCAAGATGACAATAGAAAAGAGTAGAAAATGGTAGGGTAGAGAGTGGAATGAAGAGTCATACCTTAGTGTAGAAGATGAAGGCAAGAATCAATGATAAACTAAGTGTCTTTGATGAGATACCCTTCACACTAACCAAGGAGCTGCTTTGGGAAGCTCTCCCCACGTTCGCAGGTGAGAAAAATGATTGCAAAGGGCTCAAGGCTCGAGGTCATATTAAATAGAAAAGGAATATTCCATGGAATCATTAACTTGGTAGACTGGGACATTTTGGTCGATGGTCCTTGGTCGATGGTATCGACCAAAATGTTTTCAGCAGAAAACTCAGGTTTAGAACAGCAACTTCAAGTAGGGATTTGAAAGGCTATACAAGGTCAAATTGAGTGAGGTTTTTCTTCCACCATTCAATCAAGAAGTCTAGTTTCGGGGAATACCTTCGGATTGTGCACAGGAGGTCATTTGGTACATCAACCATATTAATCTTCTCCGATGCGCAGACTTTCCTTAAACACTGACAATGCATTTAAGCAAGGGGTATCATTGTCAATGTCCATGGGCTCGGTCTCCGAATCATGATCAACAATCAGAATGGTCCATAAATCTCTTCTTCCACCGCTTCGGGTCCTCGGACCTGAATACAACAGTGGATCCGGGTCAGGGTCAAGGTTAGAATAGGGCTGGATATTACAGATAGACTTGGGCTCATGGGTGTTCAAGACCGGTAACCAACCCGTGAGAGGACATAAGAGTTTCCCGTTTACTATATGTGGATGACCTATAGGGTTGATGAGTCCGTATTTGAGAGAGTCGGATACGCTGACTCTAGTGTGAAGGATACCGGAAAGGATCTCAAGAGGGGAGGAATGGACGTATCTGGATCTGAGTTGATGTAACTAAGTTGAAGACTTGCATTGGGCTAGGCTTTACCTTGACGTGCGCCATACTTAGACCAAACGGTGATGTGAGATAGAGGTGATTTAACCCCTAGCCATGGATTTGTCCGACAAGGATGACGGACCCTTTGCCAACCGAGGATGTGTGATTGAGACCTACCCAAAGAAGTATGATGCTATGACTTAAAGCATGTCTGCCTATAGAGACCAGCATACATAGAGTAGACTCATACATGCATTGTTTGTCTCATATCATATCACTTTATGCTTTGTTTGTGTTACTATGTTATTTATGCTATTATGGAATAACTTGCCTTGCTGAGTTTCTTTTGAAACTCACTCCTTTTGTACAATATCTTTTGTTAGACTATTCTACAAGTTTTGATGGCTATGAAGCGCAATATGAGGAAGTGCAAGATGAAGAAGCATACCATACACAAAGTGTTGGCGACTACGAAGATTACCTTGAGGATCCCTCGAGTGGTCTCTCTTGTTACCAGGATTAGCCCTACTGCGGAGTGGGAGCATCTGAGCGTAATCGATGAAGTCTATGTTTATGAGAACATCCTTTATAAAGTAGAAAAGACTCTAGTTTAGTTATAATATATATTTCTTTCTTGTCTTTAGAATCAGTTGTAATCCCTTTGATTTTCAAACTACATTCTGCTGTACTCGTGGAGTGAGATTCCGCCTCACTCTACTTTTGATTTATATATCTATTGGTATCTTTTCCGCAATCTAATGATTATCTCATTACTTCATTTGATTCATTTTGAATAATATTGTTAACATTGATTTAGTCTATGTTTATGTGGGAGGTTGATTTTACTAACTGCTGGATCTTGTGGACTGTGGATCACACACTCGGGTATGCCAGATAGGGTACCAGCTGGGTGGATGTGACAGGCCGGGTTTAAAAGATAACTTGCTGAGGAAGTAAACTACTCAGTCAACAAGTATGACTGAATCCGTGATACTCGGAGTGGACGAATTGTCAAGTAGACGTTAGCAGCACTGCCAGGAGCAAACGATCGTGCTTATTCAGATAACTGCCATGTTACGATCGTGCAGTTATCCATTATCTTACTGCGAACGGATCTATTAACAATGGATCTAATCGTTAAGATTGGATGGCCACCCGAAGAAGGCTCGAGTAAATCCAACGAAGGAGATTCAAAGGTAAACGTTATATAAGACCTGACCTACATACAAGAGAGGTATATGAATCATATTCCATCTATTCGTATTCATACTTTTGCTCTGTACACAAGCAGAGCCTTTTGTGATTAGTTCATCAGCTAACTTAGCCTTCGGAGGTGGATTCCCGATCCAAGCGGTCGGCCACATCTGACGATTGTTTTGCAGGTCATCTATCAGAGATCTAAGGGCTGAGCAGATTTTGGACGCATCACACTGTAATAGAACTTGAGAGAGCAGGCCAAGTACTCTAAAGGCTTCCACCATCCCTGTAATGCAAGGAAGTTTGAAATACCTTTCGTGCATTTTACTGGGGCTACCGTTGGCAATGTTGTTGCCTTGATGATTCAGAGGCATTGTAAAATCAAAGAACTTTTCTACATCGCAGGAAAAGAAAGAGCACAACAAAACCGTAGGATATGCAGTTCAATATGGTAAACGGTTACATTTGGAAGGTATCCTGCACAGGATGTTGTACCCATGGTCAAGCCAAAGTCTACTGTTCCATATATGGTATTGATGCGTCCAAAATATGCTTAGCCCTTAGATCTCCTGAGAATGTGACCTGCAAAACAAAGCGTCAAATGTGGCCCGACCGCTGGGGTCGAGAGTCCACCTCCGAAGGCTAAGTCAGTTGATGAACTTAATCACAAACGGCTCTGCTAGAACACGGAGCTAAGGAATGAATAACTGGAAATACGATTCATATAGTAAGCATCTGAGTGTTCATGTTCAAGTGTGTGAATCTAGATCTTTTTTCCCTTGTGGGGAGGCGATGTTTATATAGAATGTACATTCGAATCTCCTTCGTTGGGTGTATATGAGCCTTCTTCGGATAGCCGTTGGATCTCAACAGATAGATCCATTGAGTGATAGACTTCTACTAGTTTGGACTAGTAGAGGACTCCTAGGATAATCCGATCGTTTATCTGATGATTATCCTTCTGAAAGTGATAAGTGACAGTCGCCCAATTCTGACTGCCGTCATTAGGTTAATTAACCTCCTTCATAAGTATTGGATTAGGGTGTGCCTGCAGCTGAGTTAGTTTTCTTCCTCAGCAAGCTACCTCCTGAACCCGGCTCGTTTCGAAACGAGTCGATTCCCTTCGCCTCGACCGGAGTCGAAGGTCGAACCATGAATGAACCAAGTTCGATCATATTTTCTCAGTATCACGAGCCCCCCAACCAAACGTTCGGTCGATCCCGAGGGCTTGGTTTTTAACTGGGTTTGTCGTCAAGCAATAGTCTTGCATAATCCTTTAAACGTCATGTCACATCCACCCAGCCGGTACCCTATCTGGCATACCCGGGATGTGATCCACAACCCCGAAGATCCATAGTTCAGGGACCACATAATCCACATCGACGATAATACAATCATGAACAGATAATAATCATAAACTAACAATGAATGATCATGGAATTCAGAAATAAGGTGTCAGACATAATCAGAGTGCGGAAATAAATATCAAATCAGATAAATTAAGAAGGAAGTGGGCGGAATCCATTCCTTCACCAAACGGAAGTGAGGTCAAAATTTAGTTAAGTACAAGTCTCAAGTTATAAAGGTAAGTTAAAGTTATTACAATTCTTCTAAGTATACTGTCACAAAAGAAGGGGTAACTACTCATAAGTCTCCTCCATAATAAATATATCTTCTTCAAAGTTGAGGACCATGGAGACCCAACATGACTGCTCCCATACAACTCCGGGGCTAACCCTGGTACGCTTGGTAATCTTCTTCGGTATGGTCACCGAAGTCTTCAACGTAGCCAGCCTCCGGATGGTAGTATGAGGTATCTGGGTCCGCCTCAGGGAGGGTGCCATCGGAGTAATCACCGTAGAATAGCCTAACAAAATATTGCAACAGAAAAGGAATGAGTTCAAAAGAACTCAAGCAAGGAAGTTATCCCACCACACATAAACCACAAGATAATCATAAAATGATGCAGATGATATGAGGCATATAATGCAATATGACTTTATTCTAAGTATGCTGGTCATCTATGGTAGACATGCTTTAAGTCATAGCACCATACTTCTTTAGGTAGTCTCGGTCACTCATCACCGGGGGGAATTGGGTCCCGCATCCCTCTCGGACAAATCCATGGTTGGGGTTTCGGTCACCGCTCTCTCACATCACCGTTTGGTCTAAGTATTGGCGCATGTCAGGGTATAGCCTAGCCCAATGCAAGTCATCTACTTAATCATATCATGCCAGTTCCAGATACTTCCATTCCTCCCCTCTCGGGATCCTTTCCGGTATCCTTCACACTAGAGTCACGGATATTACTCACCGGACTCATCAACCCTATTGGTCATCCACAAATGGTAAACGGGAAGCTCTCACGTCCCTCTCACGGATCATTTCACCGGTTTTGAGTGCCCGTGAGCCCAAGTCTAGCCATTTGTAACCCTACCAATAAATGGCCCCTTTCGGGTAACCGTAATGCAATTTATGTCCTCTCACGGAGTGGATACCGGTCTTGAGCACCCACAAATCCACACTACTACCACGGGTTGTTCGGTCTCAATGCCCTTCCGAATCGGGTCTGATATGATAGGGGCATCCTAGCCATACATCTAGACAAATCCTATGCATGTCATTCAATAACCCGGGAAAGCGTCAATGGACACCTTCGGAGAACATCCCATACTATTCCCTCCGATGTCCAAGGACAGAAGCACGAGTAGGGTACCCCTCAATCCCAAGTTATACTTAAGCAATCACATGCCCAAGTTCATCATATCAGTTCACAAGATACAACGTCATAATAAACATTCAATTCATGACATTGACATAAGTCATCATATATTGAAATTGATAAACATGATAAAACATTGAAGTAATATAATGTAAACACAAAGCTACTGTTAAAAGACATATGTAGCAAGTCTAACACGATAAGAATATGAAATAGAAACTATATTTACTAGGTTAGGAATACCAAGTCAAGATTTCCATATCCTAGGTAATTACATCAATAACTATCCTTACCTTGAATCGGAGAAGAGAATGGTCCAAGATCACAAGCAGTGGCCCAAATAGTCTTAAAGTCCTAAACAAGCATATATGAAAGGTTAGAGAAGAAATCGGAACAATCGGAGATCAAACGAATCGGAATCGGGCAAAAGTTGCCGATACAGCAACTCTATTGGTCAATACATTTGGTTGATAGTATCGACCAATAGTATCGACCAAATCAATTCCGGGACGCAACAAGGCTGGCTTTTTGGATTCTTGCCCAGATTTGGTCTTCCGGGTCTCGGATTGACATGAAACTTGGAGGATAATCTAAGCACAACATGGGGACACTAATTATCAAGAAACTTTCATAATCCAATGGTCCATTTGGAAATCCCCAAATTGACATATTAAGGTTAAGAGTTGTAGATCATGGCATTGGCTATATCTCAATGCAAATTAGGGGAAAACATGGGGGATTAGGTAGGGAATCATTTAGAAGTAACATGGAGCACATATGCAAGGTATAGATTAGGTTAATCATGAGCTTCATCTCAGTTTTGGTAAATAAAGCAAGTTGGTAAGCAATAAATCATGGAAATGTGTAGTCAATGATCATGAGGTGAATCAATCATAGTCATATCGGTGAAAACATCATTGTATGGGGTTTAGAAGGTTCATGGCAAGGTGTATGCAAGGTTGCAGCACCTTGGCCATGGTCCCAATAGTAAAATAGAGAAAAGATGAGTGAGAAAGTGATTAGGAGAGAGAGTCATACCTTTAAAGTAGAACAAGAAAGTAGGAATGAGTGGTTGGCAATGATTGATGAAGAAGATGCTTCACCACTACCAAGGAGGAGTTCTTGGGAGGCTCTCTCACGTTCCCAGATGTTAAAAATGCGAGAATAGGGCTCCAGTCTCGAGGAATAAATAAATAGAAAAGAATATTCCAAGAATCTTTAAATCTGGGCTCAGCAGACTTGTTGGTCGATACCTTTGGTCGATGGTATCGACCAATAGTATCGACCAAAACAATCTCTGCAGAAATTTTACAGAATAGTTCAGCAACTTTAGGTGCGGACTTGGAGGGCTATACAAGGTCAAATTGCATGGGGTTTTCTCCTACAGTTCACTCAAGAGGTCTAGTTTCAGGGAGTACCTTCGGATTATGCACAGGAGTTCATTTTCTATTTCAACTGTCTCGCTCTTCATCAGTGCGCAGATTCTAACTTAGCACTGGTAATGTGCTCAAGGAAGGAGCAGCATCATCAATGTCCATAAACTGGAATCCCGACATTACGTCATCAACCAGTAGGGCCCATAAGTCCCTCCTACCACCACTTCGGGTCTTTGGACCTACAAACATAACAATGACCGGGTCGGGTCAAGGTTAGGTAAAAGCTGGATTTTACACGTCATTTCACATTTAATACAGTGGTGTCGCTTTTTCCTCGAGCTTTGTGAGGGTGCCACTAAACATCCTCCTGCCGCTGAAAAACGATCGTGGCTCCCGCAATCAAAACAACGATTTTTGAACACCTGTCCTGGATTCATGAGTTCAAATTTTCGAATCGTCTTCAAATCTCGATTGTTGATGCCGAATGAATCTCGATCATTCATGTCCTCGAACATCCGTGCGGGTGCTTAAAATATGTCCGTTGTCTTCTTAGGTTTCATTCTTCTTGTCTGGAATTTTGAAACCTCGTCTTCTTCGCGCCTTTACGATTCTTTCGTTCTCAAGCTCTCTGCCTCAGTGAATCAGTAAGTTTACTGATCTTTCTGCAAAGTTTACTTTCTGTCTCCAGGCTTCTCTTTCTCTAGAAACTGTCGTCATACCCTTTAGTAATGGAAGATAATAGGGTTTCCCCTGCGCCAAGCATTGGTAAAAGTGATAGTGGCAATGAGGCCTTTGTTTCTCTCCCCTCCGAGCAGTCGGATAGTGACAACAAAACCCTAACTGCTCTTTGGCGTGACTTCACAGAAGTTAGTCAACAAAGTGTAGAAGAAAGAACCAAGACTTCTTCCGTGCATCCTAAGTCTGGACCTTCCATGACTCCTAGGGCAACTGCCGAGTCTTCTGGGCGGTCAAAAGAATCCATCAAATCCGCCGGTGGACCTGATTCTGTAGCTTCCTCCTATAATGAGGAAAATCTTCCTTTAGCTGTCCAGGGTTTTGGCTTTCCTTCCTCTTATCATCTTAGGGCTCCCAAACTAGATGAGAGAGTTTATTCAACCCTTCCGGGTGAATTTTCCCTGTATATAGATGCACTGGAAAGCGGGGTTCACTTTCCTTTCTTCAATTCCTTATTTGCAGCTTTTCTAAATCATTGGGACATCTGTCTTCGAATGCTTCTTCCCAATAGCTGGCGTCTCATCATCGGCTTCTTGGGATTATGTTTTGAACTTGGCATCACGCCTTCTCTTCCTCTTTTCGTACATTTTCACAAAGGGTGGCGCAAGCGATACTTCTTCTGTCAAGCGCCTCAATCTGACGTTAACTTCCCGATTGTATGGAAGCAATATACTTCATACTCTGAGGGTAACCGGGTTGGTGCTTTATCCCAAGGAGACAGAGCGGCTGTCGAAAAGATCAAGTCAATTCCATGGTATCAAGAGATACATGGATATGAGATGGAATACAAATCCATCCTTCAATATTGGGGGTTGGCTCGACGTGAGCTCTCTATCCGCCATGCTTTATTTTCTTGACAATACTGAGAATTCTTTTAACTCTGACTCTTGTCCTTCTTTGTAGTGCCTCCAAGAATGGATCCCGAGAGTCTTCGGGTAAAAGCTGCTAAGGCTGTTGTGACTGCTGAACGGCGGTCCCCTCGAGCTTTGACTGAAGAACAAGTATCTTCAGTACCTTCCCCAGACCCTTCATACAAAGGTATCAGGAACCTGAAGCCAATAGCTGACGAAAAAAACCAATTGTGCAAGAGATACACCTCCCCTCTCCCACTCGATCCAAAAGGAAGCATGACTCAGCCGATGCTTCCGTCCCAAAGAAATCCAAAAAGAAAATAAGGACTCTGAGGAGATCTTCATGCCTCAATGGACGCTAACACGAACAGATCGGGCAACTCAGGACCCCGAGAAAGCTGCTGAATGGAGCTCTCTTGGTCTTTTTCCTGTCGATCCTCAGGCCTTTGAAGCCCTGGAGGATGACGCTCTTGTTAGTCACTCCACAAGGTATTAATTTTCTTGATCCTTTGCCAATCACCCTATAATCTTCTCCAAGATTTTCTGATAATCTCCCTATCTTCTTAGAAATGCGGTGTTGAGCTTTTATCAACACATGGAGGCCTTGAGCCGAGTTGGTCGTAATGTATCCTTGCTGCAGACCTACAAAGAGAATTTGGCAAAGGCCAACTCCGAAGTCGACCGGCTGAAGAAGGCAGCCGAAGAGCTGAAGGAGAAGCACGAGGATGAGCTGAATTCCTTAAAGAAGGAACTTGACTCGTCCAAAGTTCGTGCCCGTGATGCTGAACGTGAGGCCAGGAAGCATAAACAGGAGGCCATTGCCTTTGGCGAGAGCCTTGAGCTCAAGTCCTTGGACAATGAGCGCCTATCTAAAATGGCAGTTCCTAGCGAACCTGAACATATCAAGCCATACCTTCGGAAGAAATGCATCCGGAAGTATCTGAATAGTGTCCCCTTCACCAAATTAATGGGCCGCTTCAACCTTCAAGCTTATCGAGTGGGGCAGAACGATGTCTTGGAAAAAATCTTTGGATCCAAACCTTCCTTCGATACAACTCCCTTTCTAGAGGTGTGTCACAAAGAGATCTTTGGGAAGCTTAAGTTGGCCTTCCCGGATTGGGCTTTGGAAGAGGAGGATCCAATTCCAGCGGACCCAAATATTGAGGAGTATCTTGCTGATTCACCGCCTATTCCCGAAGAACCTTCTCAGCCTGCTTCGGAAAAAGACCCTGATAGAGACTCCTCGATTGATACTGCCATTGATGATGCAGAAGAAACATAGGAAAACAAATTCCCTATGTATATATTTATATCTTTTGTAAGGGTTGGCCCCCCACATTATTGATGAAATAGAAATCAATCTTTTTTCTCGAACTCTTCCAATGATTGTCCCAATGCTTCTTTGTCCCATATACCAAAGTACCGCCTTTAGTTCAAGACATAAATGATATAAGTTAATCTTGCAGAGTAACTTGTACTTTAACTGGAGATACCGTTCAGGATGTCACAGAGACGCGCTCGGGAGAAACTTGTTCATTTTCTTTGAACATTTATTCCCAATGGTTCCTCCACTTATTGCGAAGTCCAAACATTTTCCTGTATTCGTACGCCAGTCGCTTCTTCCAAGAAGTTTAATACTTCATGTGGTGCGATGGTTGATAGTATCCTCATATCAGTTGAATATTGTTCCACGTGGAAACTTTGATCAACCTTCGAATTTTGAATTTGAAGCGCCGTTATCCCCTGACCGTTGATCCTTTATTTTGAGGAGTTCGAAGCGTCTCTTCAATCCTGTCCCTTGATTACCTTGGGGTTTCAACCATCGCAGCGCACCTTGAGGCTATTTAAGCCTTTCAAAGGTACTTCACCCTTATCTTGCCATCTGCAAATATTTTTATCTGATAGATTTGCCAAACGACGTTCTATCCTCCTCATACTCTTTGATCAGAAGTTGAAAAAGTAAGTCTTTTGTCACGAATCTTCATCTCTTCTTCTCCCTGAGTAAACCCCATTGTGAAACCCAGCCCTAACCTTGACCCGGAAACTTTGTTATTTGTAGGTCCAGTGACCCGAAGTAAAGTAAGAAGTCAGCTTTGGGCCATCCCAGTGGAGGACTTGGTGTCTGGCTTTGAATCCATGAGTGTTGATGATGAGGTTCTATTTATGGAAACTGAATCTTGATGAAGATCGGATTAGTTGATGGACTTGGAGTGCTCTCTATCATGGTTTGAAGGCATTTCTACCTATTAGGTAAGTCACTTGGTATGTGTGCAAAACCCCTTTAGGGTTGGATTTGATCTGGGCCTTCAATTCCCTGTTTAGAAGTTGCTGAACTGATTGGTCGACTCATTGGTCGACTGGACCAGTCGACCAATCCACTCGACCAATGGGTTCTGTCTTTGGTAATTAGGTCTTGCTTGCTCTATTTAAGTCCAATCTCGAGTCTACTTCGTATTTTCTGCCTCCAAACTCTTTGGAAAGAACCAAAAACCTCTGCAAGTCATCTCCCTTGCGTCCTTGGTGTTTATCTTGACGGATCTTCGTCAAAACTCTTGTTCTTACACAAAAAGGTATGTTTACACTCTCTTCTTCTTCTTTATACTTGTTTTCTTTCCTTTTTGAGTTGAGACAGTAGAGGAGATGCTGCATTCTCTGTTGCAAACATCTCTGAACTTGTCTCTCATGATCTTCCTAAGGATTAATGGCTAATGCGATGATCTTAACCATGATCATTGCAAGCTTTTGAAGGAATCATGATCAAATCATGATCTTGTCTTTGTTCATCTTTTGATTTAAATTCTGATCTTCTTAGATCTACTATATTGATCATGTTAGTAGTCAATCGCTGTGTTTTCTTTACATGATCCATGATCTATCAATCTCTAGTTGTTTCTCTTCTACCATACCATGCTTTCTTCAAGAATCATGACAGTTACATCTATGGTAGGTTTTGTTTCCTTATTTAGATTTATGCTCTTAGGTCTATTTTCTTAAAGATCTAAGTTTGCCTTCCATGATATCTTTATCAGAATAAATGATTCATTCTCCTATTGTTCTTGTCTATGATTTCTATCTTGAATTCTTCAAGAACCATGATTGATCTAATTATGGTAACTTTTTGTTTCCTAATTTGTAACTTGAAAACTTGATTCGATTAAGGTTTTGAGGTCCTCTATATGTTAGGACACTACCAATGTAGTTTACCCCTTGTTTAGTACCCTTTTGAACCACCAAATTCGGTTCTTTATTCTTAAAACTCTGATTTTGTAGGCCACTGTCTCCATTGGTCGATTGGGACGAGAGACCAATCCAATCGACCAATGAGTACAGCAACTCCAGATTTGGTCTGTTTTGGATGTTTTGATATCTTTTCTGTTAGGAATCTTTCCTAATATGTTGTATACACTTGTTTAGGACCTTCTTCTCAAGTTTGTCAAGATCTTACTTGATTTCTTAGGATTCCTTTGCAAGTTATAAAAGGTAAGGATGGTTACTTCCTTAACAACATAAATTGCATATCTTAGTTTCTATATTTGAATCTTGTTAATTTATTTCTTTAATTAGATTCTTATAATGTTATACTACTGTGGTATTGTCTTGATATCAGTAGCATTACTTGTTTATATTAAATTGACTCATGTATGATTTACTTACCAGTTATATACAAGTTGATTGTAATTATTGATTTCTTTCCATATATGAAGTTACCATATATTTGATGTTATGAATTGATGCTTGTGTATGCTTAAGTATGGTTTGGAGAGGAGAGGTGTCCTTTTGACACTTCTGTCCTAGGACTACTACGGGAATATTATGGGATGTTTCCGGAGATGCCCTCTGGACACCTTCCTAAACTGTTGGATGACATATTTAGGACTGTCTAGTAGTGTTTGGCTAGGATGTCCCGTTATGTCAGACCCTAATCGGAGGGGTATTGAGACCGAACGACCCGTGGTAGCAATGGGGATTCATGGGCGCTCAAGACCGGTAACCAACCCATGAGAGGACAGGAATCACATTGTGGGGGCCATTTATCGGTAGGGTTGCATATGGATAGACTTGGGCTCACGGGCGCTCAAGACCGGTAACCAACCCGTGAGAGGACGTGAGAGCTTCCCATTTACCATATGTGGATGACCAATAGGGTTGATGAGTCCGTAGTCAGGGACTATGAGGACTCTAGTGTGAAGGATACCGAAAAGGATCGCCAGGGGCGAGGAATGGACGTATCTGGATCTGACTTGATGTAACTAAGTAGAAGACTTGCATTTGGCTAGGCTTTACCCTGACATGCGCCGGTACTTAGACCAATGGTGATGTGAGAGAGTGGTGACCTATACCTCAGCCATGGAATATCCTAAGGGATGAAGGACCCATTACCAACTGATGATGAGTGAATGAGACTTTCCTAAAGAAGTACGGTGCTATGACTTAAAGCATGTCTCGCCATTAGAGACCAAAGCATACATAGAGTTAGATTCATACATTCATTGTTTGTCTCATACCACATTGCATATATGTTTGTTTTGTAATCCCGCCATTTATGTTATTATGGATTTAATCGCCTTATCGAGTTTCTTTGAAACTCATTCCTTTTTGTACAATGTTTGTTAGACTATTCTACAGGTTCTGAGTATCATGACTGCTCGTATGAAGAAGCGCAAGGAGAAGAGGCATATCTCTAGGAAAGTGATTGCGGTTATGACAATTACACTGAAGATCCCGCGAGTGGTTATGCTCCGTACGATGCTTAGTCCGACCATAGAGTGGAAGCGCCCTTGTGCCATTTATGAGATTTATACTTATAGGGATATTGTTTATAAGATTGAGAACAATTTAGTTACCTTTTGTATCTGCTATTGGGATTAGATTCTATTCTGTTTCTTCTCTTTTAGAACTACATTTCCGCTGGTTGTAGAGTGGGATTTCGCCTCACTTTACTTATCTGATTTAGACACTCTGATTATATTTAGTACACTGATTTATATATGATTCATTCTTTCCTTATTTGGATCTATGGCTTATCTTTCGCACATCGATTATTATTGTTCATGATTATGTTATTGTTTATGTGGGAGGTTGATTACTCGATACCTGATCTTCGGGCTGTGGATCACACTCTCGGGTATGCCAGATTGGGTACCGGCTGGGAGGATGTGACACCCATAGTATTCATACTTTGGGTTTACTTATTAAGGAAGTTCTGAACAGTTTGTGCTTTAACAGAGACCTAGGGTTTCCCCTTTTCTGTATGTTGTAGGATCTTCGTACTGACACTATTTTTTTGTATTTGCAGTGCCTCCCATAATTGATTTGAGCTTTATTAGGGCGAATTCTTGTAAGAAAACTGTCCCAGTACCAACGAAGGTTGCTTCCTGTGAGGCGATTGCATCTCGTGAATCTTCTAAACGTAAGGAGATTGCTGCTGGTGAATCTTCAAATCAGATTCCCACAGTTTCTGCTGATGTTTCTCCGACACTCCCTCTGCCTGAAGAGACCGCTCGGTCTTCCCAGGAAGATGTTGATCCCTTCGCCGCTGCCTGTACTGTTGATGCCTCTGCTGGAGAAACCATTCGGGATTCTCTGAAGGACACCCTTCGGACATTTGAGGCAACTATGTTGGCATCTGATGAAGGTGTGGTCCCTGCAGGTGCTGCTTCTATTTCCAACTCTAGTGCTTGTTTGGCATCCTCCTCCTCTCCTTCTCTAGAGCCGGAGGATTTTGCCACTAGGAAGCGCCCTAGGTTGGCAGATGATGTAGCTCATCCTTCTCTTGATGTAGTTCATCCTTCTCTTGGCGTAGCTCATCCTTCTCTTGATGTAGCTCATCCTTGTTTTTCTTCGAGGCAACCTGTTTTGGTGCGAAGCGAGTTTGACAAGGCACTAGAGTGGTGTACTGCTACTCAAATGCCTACCCATAGTAGAGCTCTTTCCAAACTTCCAGACGATGACTTTATGAAGTCATTGGTGATGTAAGTTTTTCTTCATTACCTTTTGATTCTGAAGATTTTTTTTTTTTGTGGCTCCTGACTAACTCGGAAGTTGTTGCAGGAGTCTCACTAGCAACTTCCACAACCAAGTGGAAGCAGCCTCTAGACTCAGTACACTGAGTGATGAAGTTTCCATGCTTCGGGAAGACTCCAAAGCCAAAGACGCAGAAATTGCTCGTCTTGGAAACCTAGCCTGGGAGCTTGCAAAAGAGAGGAATTCTATGATCGACCGTCTCCATTCGGATTTGGATCATGCCAGGGAGAAGATCCGGCGGCTGGAACGAGGAGCAGGAAAGTTAGGGCCAAAAGGATCTGAAGCGTTACCCCAAAGGCAAGCTGCTATTCCCTTGCTCGAATCCCTTCCAACTGATGTTCGCAGAGCTTGCATCTTCAAGTATTTGCACAATAAGCCCTTTGTTGACATGCTGAACGCTTATAACTTGCAGGCATACCGGGATGGCGAAAATGAAGTATGGGAATCGATATTAAGGAAAGATCCTCATTTCGACACGACTCCCTACAGCACTAGTTGTCCTGAAGTGTTTGCAAAGCTGGGTCTTCCCCTTCCTGATTGGTCCAAGGATACGAACGACCCTCTACCTCCAAATCCGGATATCATGCATTATCTCGATGATTCCCCTCCTTATGCTCCTCTCCAAGGATTCAGTTATGAAGAGCTTGCCTTGAATACAGGTTTGATCAACGATCAGGCCTCTTCTGGTCAAGCTGGATAAAGAGTATGGAATTGCAGAGGATTTTGATAACATGCTTTTTCCCGACTCTATTCTTCTTCTTCTTGAATCTATGTTGCTTCCTGACTCTGTACTACTTCTGGCAAAGCTCTTTCGATCTTGTTTAACTTTTTGATGATGTTTTTCTCTTTTGACCGAGTGAAGATTGTACTCCAACACTTGTTTATATGTTGGTTGTAAAGGTTGGCCTCTTTTGGTCAAAATAAAGAATTGAACTTCATCTTTGAACTTTGCTAGTCGCTTGAGTCATTGTTGCAGTAGGTCTTATAATGCCTTTACTTAGAGATTTCCGGAGAAATTCAATAAGTTTGAGAAGCAACTCACTCTGGTTTTAAACCGATGCCTTGTAGAAGGACCCACACGATTTTTAAACCGATGCCTTTACTTAAAGATTTCCGGAGAAATTCAATAAGTCTTAGAAGAAACTCACTCGGGTTTTAAACCGATGCCTTGTAGAAGGACCCACACGGTTTTTAAACCGATGCCTTTACTTAAAGATTTCCGGAGAATTCAATAAGTCTGAGAAGGAACTCACTCGGGTTTTAAACCGATGCCTTGTAGAAGGACCCACACGGTTTTTAAACCGATGCCTTTTGATTTATCGCTGGATCTGCTCCTCGAATGTGTTGTATGATGCCCCCAATCAAAAGACAGTATGTTGAAAAACTGAAAATTGTATTGATTGAGTTGGAAATTTGTTACATCGTGAACGAAATTGATAATCTTCAGGGATAATATTTCTTCAGATGCCTGGCATTCCACGAACGATCCAACTCTTTCTGGGTTGTCAAGTTCTTGAGCTTGTAAGCTCCCGAACCGACTGGTTTGACAACCATATATGGTCCTTCCCATGAAGGGTCCAATTTCTTCTGATGGCGTGGATCTGAAGTTAAGGTATTTCTCAATACCATTTCTCCTGCTGAGTACCGACGGTTTTTTACTCGGGAATTATAATGTGACGCTATTCTCCTTTGGTAATGTTGAGTTTGTGCTATTGCTCTTGTACGAACGTACTCCATAGCAGCCTGTTGGAGTTTAGGCCAGTATAAACCAAGCCTCAAAATTTTGTGTGCCAAGGCTCGACCACCCATGTGAGCACCACAAATTCCTTCATGCACTTCAGCCAGGGCCGACTCTGATCCTTTAGGACCCAAACATCTCAGGAGGGGTCCAGAGTAAGATCTTCTGTACAGCCTCCCATTTTGCATAATGAATCGTGTCGACCGTAGTTTGATTAATCTTGCCTCTTTCAGATCCTCTGGTAATTTATCATCTCTTAGATATTCAATTAGGGGATCCATCCTGCAACGCTCCGCTTCAATATAGGAAATTTCCTTCTTGTGATAACTTGGGAATGTTATCTCTTTGATGTAGACCAAAGGGTCTAAATTCTTTTCTTTGGCATTGGCTAATCGGGATAGCTCATCTGCCATTGTATTTTCTTTTCTCGGAATCTGACATACTTTCAGATTTCTGAATTCTTTCTGCAATACTTGCACAATTTCTTGATATTTCAGTAACCGGAGGCTCCTTAACACCATACTCCCCCTGTACTTGGTTGACAATAAGCTGAGAGTCACTATAAATAGTTACGTCTGCTATTGCCAATGCTTTTGACAATCTAAGTCCAGCTATTAGGGCTTCGTACTCTGCTTCATTATTACTTGCTTCGAATGTAAATCTTAGTGCATATCGAATAATGAATCCTGCCGGGCTTTTCATGAGAATTCCAGCTCCTGCCCCACCTTTGTTACTTGATCCATCCACATATACCTCCCAGATAGTCGGGATGGTGGGCTCGATAACTTCTTCTATGGGTGCAGTAGTCTCTACTACAAAGTCGGCTAGTGCTTGAGCTTTGATTGTCGTTCTAGGCTTAAAGCTTACTTGGAACTCACTGAGTTCAACCGACCAGGCCACCATTAGTTCAGATAAATCAGGTTTACGAAGAACTTTACTAAGAGGAAAAGTAGTAAATACCTCGATGGAATGAGCTTGAAAATATGGCCGTAGTTTTCTAGTTGCTATCATAAGAGCTAAAGCCTGCTTCTCAATCTGAGAATATCGAGTTTCCGCGTCCAATAATACGTGACTGACATAATATATTGGCCATTGCTTCTTATCCTTCTCCCAAACAAGAACTGCACTTACCGCTGAAGGTGATGCTGCCAAATATATCTGTAAAACTTCCCCCTTCTCGAGTCGAGACAATAGCGATGGTCTCCCTAGTGTCTCCTTCAGTTCCTCGAAAGCTTTCTGACACTCTTTAGTTCGTTTGGCCTCCTTGCTTCCCCTCAGGTCTTTGAGAGCTTTGAAAAAAGGTAGACATTTTTCTCCTGATTGTGAGATGAAATAGTTCAAAGCGGCTACCCTCCCCATTAAGCATTGTACATCCCGAATAGTTTTGGGGGCCTCCATGTCAATTAAGGCCTGTATTTTGGCTGGATTAGCCTCAATACTCCTTTGTGATACCATGAAGCCCAAAAACTTGCCTGACGAGACTCCGAAGGCACACTTCTCCGGATTCAGCTTCATTTGGTATTTTCGTAGTACTTAAAATACCTCTGTTAAATCTTCAATATGTCTCGCTCTTGCAATGCTTTTCACCAGCATATCGTTAACATAAGCTTCGACATTTTTCCCTATCAAATCCTTGAATATTTTGTTGATAGCTCTTTGGTAAGTAGCCCCTGCATTCTTCAAGCCAAAAGGCATGACTTTATAATAAAAACTTTCACGATCAGTCATGAAAGCCGTAAATTTTCTGTCCTCCTTATTCATGAAGATTTGATTATACCCTGAGTAAGCATCCATGAAACTCAAGGTTTCATATCCTGCAGTTGCATCTATCAGCAAATCAATCCTGGGCAACGGGTAATAATCTTTAGGGCAAGCCTTGTTGAGGTATGTATAATCTGTACACATTCTCCACTTCCCGTTTGCCTTTTTGACCATCACTACGTTGGCCAGCCAGACGGGGCATTCAATTGGTTCGATGAAACCAGAACTCTTTAGTTTCTCTACCTTGTCTCGAACGGCTTCATATTTTTCCACGGAGAAATTTCTCCTTCGTTGGATAACTGGTTTCACCTTGGGATCTAGCCAAAGTTTGTGTTCTGCAACTTGCCTATCGATTCCCAGCATATCATCTGCAGACCATGCGAACACATCACTATTTTGCTGAAGAAAAGACTTTAACTCCCCCTTGAATTCTTCCAGCTGCTTAGATCCAATATAAGTAACTCTTTTCTCATCACCGGGATACAATTGGATTCGCTCCAATTTTTCTACTAGCTCGGGCCTTTGCATTTTTGCTTCATCCCGATCGTCTCGTACTTCAATCAGCAAAGCCGTTGTCTTTCTCGGCCCTTCCTTATCCTTCAGATATGCAACATAACATTGCTGAGAAATTCTTTGGTCGGATGAAACCTGACCGACTCCCATTTCAGTCGGGAATTTACTTTAAGGTGCTTCGTTGAAACGATAGCACCTAACTTCGACAACGACGGTCTCGCTAGTGGAATAGTTTATGGTGACGAAAGACCAAATAGAGGAGTAGGCTTTCCCAAACAGGATTTGCTGGCCCCTTTTTTTGTAATGTAATTTAAGAATCACATTGTAAGCAGGGAGATCTCGAACCACCAAGAAATTTACCCGAATAGTTGATTCCTTTGGGAAACTTCCAATTGATAGGTCCAATTGGACCGATCCTTCTACAACTGCAGATGATCCTGCAAAGCCATATAGATGTGTGGATGATGGCTCCATCAAGTCTTCACCCACCTTAAGTTTTTGATAAGCTACATAAGATAAAAGATCTGCAGCAGATCCGGTATCAACTAACACCCGGTGTACTTACTTCGCAACGTGCGATCTCTACCTTGATGACTATGGCATCATCATGAGGCAGACAAACGCCTCTCTCATCTTCTTCTCCAAAGGTGATCGAACCCTCACCATTTGGTCTTTTACTCTTCTGCGTCTCTCTGGTTTCAACAAATTTTAATTTTGCTTTCAGCCTCCGGAGTGATTCAAGCTCGGGACCACCGAAGATTGTAAGGATCGGTGATCGAGTAGCATCAATTACCTCCTTACCCTTCTTAGATTTAGGAGCCTCCTTCGGTTGATCTGGGCTAACCGAATGGTCTCTTTTTACCGTTGTATCGCGTGGTTCCTCTCGCCTTCTACTGACGAAGCTGGACAAATGTCCTTGGGCTATCAATCTCTCGATATCCGCCTTTAAATGTCTACAACCATTGGTATAATGACCGTAATCTTTATGGAAACGTCAATACTTTTCTATATCCTGCTCCCTTGGTTTTGAAGGAATCTTCGGAGGCCACTTCAAGATATTCCGCCTTTTGATAATGTTTAGAATATCAGCCCGAGGAGTATTTAATGGAGTATACTCACTTTTTTCAGGAGATATCTGTCGCCACGCCTGATAAGGCTTTCCGACTCGATCACAAATGTTTTGCTTGGGCTTCTGCTTGTTCTCAGGAGCCTTTTGTTCTTTTGCGGAGACTTTATTGTCTCCCTGGCGCACGTCCAAGATTTCCGTGACTTCTGCATGCTTTTGGCATCTCTGTACCAACTCAGCATAAGTTGTGGGCATGTCTTGAAGTAATAGCTCCAAGAGTCTTCGATTAGTGAGTCCAGTGAACAAGGCAGTTTTAGCTACTTGCTCATCTAGATTCTCTATCTCCATTGTAACTTTGTTGAACCTTTTCAGATATTCCCGAATTGATTCATTCTTCCCTTGTCTAATAGTAAACAAGGTTTCTTCAGTCTTCTTGATCTGAATTCCACTCTGGAAATGCCCTATGAATTTTCGTGCCAACTCGTCGAAATTCACGATCCTCCTTGATGGAAGGTTCGAGAACCATTTCTGTGCCGCTCCAGTTAAAGATGAACCAAAGACCCTACAGAGAATTTCATCAGAATTACCTGCAATTGCCATAGTTTGTTGATAATAACCGATGTGGGACGTAGTATCTCCGGAGCCGTCGAATATAGAAAAAGTTGGCAGACGGAAGTTGTGAAGAAACTGGTATCCAACAATGGGCTCGGCAAATGGAGTTTTTTGAATAACTAAATAGATATCATCAGTTATCCTACCTTTCGCCGATTGCCCGAGCTTCTAATTGTTATTAGCCAGTTCCTAACCAATGTGCGTCGATCGATCTTCAGCAACACGATCACGACCTCGAACAACATAATCATCATCTCGAACAGCTCGATCATCACGAACAGCTCGATCATCCCGAACAGCACGATCATCATGAACAACTCGATCATCACGAACAGCTCAATCATCACGAACAACTCGTCTCATGGTTGGTGAGTGAGTTCTCACTCCGGTTACCAACCTTGTATTTGAATCTGTAGTACTCCCTTGTGGTTCATCGAAACGATCATCACGTCTAGGGAGATTTTCAGTTCTCCTAGGTACTCGATCTTCTTCACGAAAGTTTTGACCGACATTTTGTTCGTCGATTACTCGTTGTTGTGATGCGCGCCTTCCCGTATCACGACAATCAAGCTTTGGTGGTATCACCACTTGTCTGGTCAGTGCACGGAGTGCCTGACTTATGTCCAACATCTGGAGTTTTAGTTGATCCAATTGATGCTGGAGTGTCTCTAGAGGATTATTACCTCCTTGACCGCCATCTACCTCGAGCGGCCGACTACTTCCCTGGGGAATATCCGGATTGTTTACTCCAGGAATTTGGATACCAGCATCTTGCTGTGCAGCAATGGCTGCTACTACCACTAATCTAGTCACCATAGCTTTCTGAAACGATTCCCACAGACGGCGCCAAATGATGCGTTCAAAATCTGCTCAGCCCTTAGATCTCCTGAGAATGACCTGCAAAACAAAGCGTCAAATGTGGCCCGACCGTTGGGGTCAGGAGTCCACCTCCAAAGGCTAAGTCAGTTGATGAACTTAATCACAAACGGCTCTGCTAGAACACAGAGCTAAGGAATGAATAACTGGAAATACGATTCAGATAGTAAGCATCTGAGTGTTCACGTTCAAGTGTGTGAATCTAGATCTTTTTTCCCTTGTGGGGAGGCGATGTTTATATAGAATATACCTTCGAATCTCCTTCGTTGGGTGTATATGAGCCTTCTTCGGATAGCCGTTGGATCTCAGCAAATAGATCCGTTGAGTGATAGACTTCTACTAGTTTGGACTAGTAGGGGACTCCTAGGATAATCCGATCGTTTATCTGATGATTATCCTTCTGAAAGTAATAAGTGACAGCCGCCCAATTCTAACTGCCGTCATTAGGTTAATTAACCTCCTCCATAAGTATTGGATTAGGGTGTGCCTGCAGCTGAGTTAGTTTTCTTCCTCAGCAAGCTACCTCCTGAACACGGCTCGTTCGGAAACTAGTCGATTCCCTTCACCTCGACCGGAGTCGAAGGTCGAACCATGAATGAACCAAGTTCGATCATATTTTCTCCGTATCAGGTACAGTTGCATCCCCAAAAAAAGAACAAAATTAATGAAACTTCAATCATCCTGACTAGAGTTCGGATTTCTTATGAGTAAAACTGTTAGAAATTGGAAACGTAGGGTGCAATCACTTGAATCTGAAGTCATGCTCCATGTTGAAGGGAAGACACCATATCCAGGGATAAGCTCTCCCAATTAATGATATTAATCACCAACCATGCTGGAGGGCCGGAGGTCTAGCGAAAAATAGATCCTAGGCTGATTGCATGATATTTGCATGATATTTTTGGGTTTTACAGCAACACTGAAGAAGCTAAAAATTAAACAAAAAATGGAGAAAAGGATAAGAAGAACAGAAGCAGCGTAATTCACATGATATCTACCATAGAGGCTAGCCGGAATGCTTACCACATACAACACCCCCCCCCCCCCCCCCCCTTTCTCCTTGGTGGCGCTGTTACTGAAATAAAAAGAACAAACGAAGAACCGCATGGATGGGGAGTAGAAAGAACAGCAGCAGCAACTTAATGATCCACCATATCAGACTTGTCGGAAGGCTCAGCACCCTTCCCAACTCCATCCCACCAATAAAAAAAGGTGGTTACAATAGTAACTTGAAGTGCCTGATTTATTAATTTTGCCAAACACATACAAAAACCAAAATGGCAACGATCATCATCACAAATATATTTATTCTTTTTATCAAGAGGCAAGGAGATCCAACATTCCGACGTGAACCTACAATAAAGAGGCTGACCCGGAAAAAAAAAAGAAAAGAAGAAGCAAGTGATTGGAAAATCTGGTACGAACCTTAACTGTACAGAGATCTACACCTCACTTTTGACCTCAAAGC
Organism: Hakea prostrata; assembly: GCF_041222555.1. Classification (NCBI taxonomy): domain Eukaryota; kingdom Viridiplantae; phylum Streptophyta; class Magnoliopsida; order Proteales; family Proteaceae; genus Hakea; species Hakea prostrata. Next base: position 31,616,879 of record NC_142606.1, read on the forward strand.
TACTTTTATGTGCTGAATGAACCCCTAGCCCTCGAAAGGCAATTAGCATGTTCCTGCTTCCTACCTTCATCAATTGCAATCATACAACCCTAGAATAAGCTATGAATATTTCTAGACAAAAAATTGATTTCCTCAAATCTTTTTGAAACTGTAGTAAGCACAAAAAAGAGGCTCACTACTGGGGGAAATAATGATTTACTCTTGCCTAATGTAAGGTGATGAGCTCACATCAGTGCTGTAAAACGAGTCGTCGATATGGATTCCATACATGTTTCCATCCTTCTCTTCCTCCCACTTCAGAACCTCCCTAACGTACTTAAATGCTTCATCCACTGTGCTCCTTTCATGGGCCCTTGTCTGCCACACAAAAAGTTTTCGGTTGCTGAGAGAGGTATAGAGTTCCTTAAACTTCATTGCAACATAGTAATAAGCCTGATTCGCTAGTGCCTGCTTGCTGTTATGAGGTTTCACAGGGCTGAAGTCCCCAAACCAATCACAAACTCTCAAAGGAACACGATTAATCTTTTCTTCAAAAGCATCATACTTATTGAGGAGAAGGATGAAGGGAGTGTCCCTGAAACAGGGGTGTGCAACTACACCTTCAAACAGTTCTTTGCTCACCAGCATCTTGTTGCGCATTGGACCCACTCCTTGCGTCCACACTTGGTCATAGTCACTCAAAGCAACACAGAAGATAACAGCCCGAACATCTTCAAACATTTCCAACCATTTGCAGCCATCATTCAGTCCTTTTGAACTTACCCGAATTAATTGGTACCTATGCAAATGAAAATTTCTCAAAAAATCAGTAAATCATCCTATCATACTACTATTATAAAAGCATGAACTCAAGAGAAATGGTTACATTTCTATTTCCTCAAAATTCCTTAATCATTTGATTTGCATAGAATAATAAATAATACCCAAAACAATAAATTTATTTCACAATACAATAATGATCAATATTAAATGCAACCCCATGCATGTTCAATAATACATAATTACTTGATAATCATTTTCCTTTTTCTATGTTAATTAATTTTTGTAATATAATGTTCTTTTCATTTCTTATCATTGTGTTTAATTTAACTAATTAGCTATTCTTTTCCCTCCTCTCCAATATAGGAGAGAAGTTACTTGCACACTATTATGGAAGAAAAAAAAAATCTAATTTTTTAACCAAAATTAGAATATCAATAAACACTAAAAAGTCCTCTTGTTAGGTTAACAACAATTTCAATACAACTTTGCTCCACAATTGCAAAATTGTAACTTTATTCAGCTAATTCTAATATAATAATACTTCAAAATTACAGTTTATGATAAAAAGAACATGTCAAGAAGCACCTAATATGCATATTGAAATATATGAAATTTTGTAATTAAAGGATTTGGACAATCATTCAACTCATTAAAGATAAATAGTTTAATTTAGTTCATATTGTTATGAAATTAGAAATAAAAGTTTAATTGAGATCTTCTTCTTATAGGTTGGTAGTATCTCAATTGCCTCCAGTATATCAAACTTTTTCTTCAAGAAAAAGATAATTTGAAAATCATCTTATACACAGAATAACCAGAGACAACAGCCATTAACGTTCTGATTATACATGCAGATTTGTATGATTATTTATTATCCTCAATCATGCATAATGTATTTTTAAAAAGAAAAGAAAATTTTCAAAGACAACTCAAGGCAATTGGCAAAAAGCATAGAAAAAGATATATCAACTTGGTAGAGACCCCAAAATGTTTCTTAAATTTTCCCAATAGTACACTCCCGTTAGCGAATTCCATTAAGTCATGGTTAGATATTTCATAATTCCTATATTATCCTTTCTCTTGTGACTTTACGATGTTGCCCCTAAAAGAAATTGAATCTTAAATTTCATCTTATTTCTTCCTTCATGAATTCCTTCTTCTTCCTCAATTCGCCATTTATACTATAAAATATAGAATAAAACAACTAAGGGTATATTCGCCATTTCCTTTAACTAATTAACGTTTCTAATGAAAAAAAGAGGGGGGGGGGGGAGGGATTGCATATTTGGCATAGTTTTAGGGTATCTATGCTTTTTGCCAATTATCTTGGGGTATCCCTGAAACTTTTCCCAAAAAATCATGCATAATTTATCAACAAACTATTTCTAAATTATCAGGAAAAAATAAAAAAATAAATGAAGTACTCTAAAAACACCTCATGTGATTAGCATTTTTAATAAACATCACAATTTTAAACATTTTTGTGCTCACTTAATTCACTTGTATTCACTACTTCACATTATATAGTTCGAAATATTATTTGCCTTCATAATACATCTTTTTTTTTGGTAAACACTTCATAATACATCTAACTACTTCATAACTAATAGTCACCTATGAGTATTACTTAGGATGGGTTTATCTGGTTGAGAGCTGACCCAACCTGATTTTGACAAGTTTTACCAAATGTCTGAACTATATAGACAGAGTATTATGAGATTTATTAGTAATTTTGTGCACAAATCCATGAAAAAGGATTTGTGCACAAAATTACTAATAAATCTCATAATACTCTGTCTATATAGTTCAGACATTTGGTGATACTGGGGGAAAGCTTAACTGCACAACATAGATTTGTGGTCTTGGATATGTGCTTAGTCTCAAGAACCATGGTGGGAGATCTCGCTCTCGAGCGAGATCTCGCCACTCAAAAATACCGAGATCTCGACCGAGATGGCGAGATCTCGGTCGAGATATGCCAAAAAATTGGCGGTAGTCTCGGTAGCCCATCTCGGTGAGTTTTAGGGCTCTGGTTGGGCTGAAACTTGGTTTTTAGCCTATTTAAGGCCTTTTGAACACGTTGGTGGCCTTAGATTTGTGAGAAAATAACCCTAACTATGTCTCCGACGTCGACCCTATGTGTAAAACCGAAATTCTGTGAAATGCAAAGTTAGAGTCTTAGAGAATAGAGATTATAGATATAGAGTTAGAGTCTTAGAGAGTTAGAGACAACATGTAATGTAATTATGTAAAGATATCAAGTAATTCAAGACTTCAAGTTAATGAGTTATCATTTATCAACCATCAAGTATCAAATACAAATATACAATAACATTACACATCAAGTATTCAAGAATCATGTCAACAAGTGATCAAAGTTCAAACTTCAAACTATCAAAGATTCAAAGTAATAAATTGTTAAACACTTAAATGTCTTCAAAATTTTACAACCATAACTCCATAAGAATTAAGAAGATTACAACTTACAACTTACAAGTTACAAGACTAAGAGTATCACTCAACATTCCGCATCAATTGATTCTAAACGGTGGCCACATATGACTCCCAAGTCAATTGATCACTGAAGTATGTCACATATCGGTTTATATGATCATTATATGTTTGCATGTCGAATCTTTGGAGGAATAGCGATGCTGGGATAACCGTCAATCGTGGGTGGGTGAAAGAGCCATTGTTGTTGTTGTTGTTCATATAGTTGTTGAGTATTTTGGCACGGGTTTCTAAACCACTCATGTAACAACCCACCTTCACTCCCATATGCATACTCTCCAGGTGAAGGGTCTTGAGGAATAGTATGACCTCCATAAGAAGAATACCCACTGTAATCTGACCCGGTGCTGTGATCCCCATATTGGTACCCCGATGACAGGCTCTGCTGTTGTGAATCACTATGATCTAGGCTCATGCTTCCCATGTTCAATTCAAGATCATGCATGCTCGCATCATCATTCGGTTGCCCCTGCCCTTGCTTTGATCTACTCTTCCGACTCCTACTATAAGTCCGAGAGATAGGGGAACTGTGGCTCACATGTGTCGGATGACTCAGACCTGGTGGAGGTGAGTCAGGTGACTCCCTTTGTTGACGCTGACTTCCACCAGAAACACGACCAGCCTGACTGCCTCCATGACTCGAACTCGATGTCTGATTTGGGCCACTTGGCCGTCTGGTATGAGTGGTATCATTGGCATCACCATCTGAATCCCCACTACTAGTTGTCACCTCAGTTGTCTGAAGTCGACCAGGTGGCTCCACAAATGGTACAGCTGATCCTTTTAATGCCGCTACAGCAGCCTGACCCTCATCAGAAGATAGGTGCTCAGCCACAGCATCTGGGCCCATAGCAGCAGCAATGGTAGGATCAGGCTGCCCTTCTGGCCCATCCAGCACTAGGCCACCTCGATCCCTAACCCACTGATATATGACATCATCTTCCTCATCTTCTGCGGGGGGCTCATGGAATATATCAGTCAACTCAACCGGTTCACGATTGTTGTCATCTATATTATCTTGTATGTGCCCTACTCTCAATCTCATGTTGTAATGCACATACACCAAGTTCTCGAGCCTCTTACTCCCCAATCTGTTCCGTACCTTACTATGGATGAGCGAGAAGGTGCTCCAGTTCCTCTCACAACCAGAGGATGAGCAAGTCTGTGAGAGTACTTTAATTGCTATGTCCCTGAGATTTGGCGCACTAATTCCATATAGAAACCACCAGTCAGTTGCATAACCAAAAATAAGAATGCATTAGGCAAGCAAATCTTTATATTTATATAACTTATCAGTTATCATTTATAAAGTTATAGTCTATAGACTTGTAGACTTAATGACTTATAGAGTAGTGAACTATTTACCAAGATCAATTTTTTTCCTAGTTGCAACTGCAGAAGGCTTTCCAAAACTCCCAGAGGCATCCCTAAACTCCCTAATCTGTACACCAATTCTTCAATTATTGTATTATGTATATGCTTAATGCACTAATGCAAGAATTTGAAGAAACAATTGAATAAGTTCTCACCTCTCCATTAATTGTCCCTTGTATGACGGGATTTGACACAAGCTTCTCCACCACCTCTTGCACCGCAGTCATCAACTTTACATCAAGCCCCAGATCATTCTTGTAATGGTACTTTGGGTTGAGGTAGTAAGCTTGCATTGTGGAAATAAAAAATTTGGTTAGTGACTCAGTGATTTGGTTGTTTACTAACTTACTTGTTTATAAATTATAAGTTATAAGTTATAACAAATAAAGAATTTAAATTAAAGTATACAACAAAAACTTAAAGACTTAAAAGTGACTCACCAGCCAAGTGCAAAGGATGCATCAAGTGCATCTCCCATCTATTATCGATGATCCTCTCGTAGGATTTGAAGGTGCTAGGAGCAGCAGCTCTAACCAATTCTTTCATTTGCTGGAGGGCAGCATATATGTGGGGCATTGTGGGCTTCTTCTCCGAATCCACCATCCTTAAAACAAACACAATAGGCTCTATAATGCCCAGTGTCCTATTCAGCTACCTCCAAAAGGAATCATCAGCAATGGTTTGTTGGGCTAGTCTTGCATCAGGATGGCTAGATCCACGCCAACCAAACCACTCCTCACTTGCAAACATGTGCCGAAGACCCACCACTTTCTTCTAGAAGCTTTTCAAAGCTACATAGTTGGTGGCGAATCTAGTCAATCCAGGTCTGACTAGATCACCCTTACAGTGGTTCCTCATCATCTTCAGCACATAACCATGGTTATAAATAAAATTACTTACCCTTCTAGCCCTCTCAACCACAATACTGATTGACTTTCTTTTCCCCACGTCCTTCAACATAAGATCAATCGAATGAGCAGCACATGGTGTCCAAAAGAGGTGGATCCTGCTGCTCTTCTTCCTCATCAACATTTCACCAGCTTTTTTGAAGTTTGCACCATTATCTGTGACAATTTGGACAACATTCTTTGGCCCTGCCTCAAGGACCACCTCCCTAAGAAGCTTGTAAAGGTAGTCAGTATCTTTGATCTTATCTGAGGCATCCACTGACTTGAGGAAGGATGTCTTTCCATTGCAGACTCACCATGAAATTAATGATGGACTGTCTAGTAGGACCAGTCCATCCATCAGCCATCACAGTAACACCATATGTACTCCATTTTTCTTTTAATGATTCAATGTATTCATCCACCTCTTGCTTTACCTTGGGTAAATATTTATTCATTACTTCCCAAGTTGTTGGGCCTTTAACCCCTACACCGCCCTAGCAATCGCATTGATCATCCCCCGATAGTATGGTGTTTTGGCTACATTGGGTGCAATGTTGTTATAGAGCATGAATTTGCTGATTAATAACCTAGCTTCCTCCTCCCTACTGCCTTCTCTACCTCCAGCAAACATATAGGGAATGCTTCTTTGATAGATGTCTTGTTGGTTGAAGAGGGAGGGGTCTTGGTCAAATGTGTAATCATAATGTGTAGTCTTCCTCCTCCTCCTTTCGGTCCTCTCAGTCTCAGTTCCCTGAAAACTATGTCTAGGTGGCATGGATGCCCCTGACCCCGAACCACCTGCTCCCCTTGTTTGTTCATATTGCCTCACATTATCAGCATGTAAGGACTGTCTGCTAGCTTCCATTGCAGCCTTCATCTGTCTCCATTCGGCTCGTGACTCAACACCCATAACCCTCCTCTCTTCATCATCGTTTGATTCCTCATCAACATCAAGAGTAGGTCTAGATAGCACTATATCCTCAAATTCCCTTTGCTTTTGTGCCATCTCTTCCTTTTTTTGTTTCCCTCCCCTTAAAGTTGTTGCAATTGTTTTTTGGACTTCATAAGGAACCCCTGGGACACTTGGCAACATCTTTATAACCACCAGCCAAATGTTGCTTTAATCTGGTTGAACCACCAAAATTCAAAGTCTTGAGGCAATACTTGCATCGGGATTTCTTCTTGTCAGCAGTCAGTGGATCCCCATGTTGCCAAGCAATGTCCTGAGTCCCACTACCAATGCCGCCACTCCCACTAATTGCCATTTAAGATTCAAATGTATAGCACTGAAAGTCTGAAATACATACATGAATCATGAATATTCCCAAATAATCATTAGCATAATTTTTAGATACATAAAAACATGTAAAAACAATTTATAAAACAACAAAACACACACTTTGTTCTAAGATAACATATATACACTGCTCAAACAAACATGTTAGTATTTTTAAAATAAACTACATAATATGAGCATCATTTCAAAAAAAAAACAGATAAATTTTTAATAACATATTATTTTTTATAATTATTTTATGTAAAAATAATTTATAAAACAACAAAACACACACTTTGTTCTAAGATAACATATATACAATGCTCAATAAGACATGTTTGTATTTTTAAAATAAACTACATAATATAAGCATCATTTAAAAAAAAAAACAGATAATTTTTTAATAAAATATTATTTTTCATAATTATTTTATTTAATTATTTAAATAAAAAAAATTAAAAAAAATACAGCAAGCATGATCATCAAAATATTAATACATGAGATTGTAGCCCTCTAAATGTAGTTTAACATAAATAATAATCACATTCATATCATAAGTATTTATTTATAATCTTTAATTTTAATTTTTTAGATAATATATTTTTTAAATACGAAAATTCAAAAAAAAATTAATAACAGAAAATTAAATTTTTTTTCCATGAAAGTGTAGATCTAAGCTTGAACATCAACATATATTTATATCACACTCATACAATCATTGTAGAACCTTATATTTGAAAAAAATCAAATTTGGGGGAAAATCTTACATTTCTTGAAGATCCCTTGAAATATGCTTGAATCACTACAAATATGCTTCAATTTGTTGTTGTAGATCAGTTGATGATGTTGCTATGTTGAATCCCCAACAAATTCCGGCCAAAAATGAAGTTTTCTGGCCAAATATGGGCTTCCAGCGAGATAGAGGAGAGAGAGAGAGGCGAGAGATGCCTCTCTCGAGCGAGATAGGGGCTTTAAAAAGCCCCTAAAGTGTGGAAAATGGGACCGTTAGCGAGATCTCGCCGAAATATTGGCGAGATCTCGCGAGATGGGCGAGATCTCAAGCGAGATCTGCAATCTCACAGATCTCGCCAGAGATCTCGTCTCGCCTTTCTAAAAAGGCGAGATCTCCCACCATGTTAAGAACGCATAAAAGGTCCAAGGTAAACTATCCCAGAATAAGATGGTGGAATTTGAAAGGAGAGTACTCTAAATCCTTCGTTAATGAAGTAGTCAAACAAAGAGAATGGGATTTTAAAGGGGATATCAATGCAATGTGGAATGAGATGGCTATGTGTATTAAGAAGGTGGCTAAAGATGTTCTAGGTGAATCAAAAGGAAAGATCCATTCTTATAGAGAGACGTGGTGGTGGGATAGTGAGGTTCAAGCTGCCATTAGGAATAAAAAAAGCTAGTTTTAAGACATGACAAAGAACTAAGGATGTTGAGGATCTTCAAAGGATAGGTTTGATAGAAATGAAGCTAAGAAAATTGCGGGAAAAAGAAAGGAAGTATGAAGAGTTATACAATAAGTTGGGCACAAAGGAAGGGGAAAAATTTATTTATAAGATAGCTAAGATGAGGGATAGGAAGAGTAGAGATCTTGACCATATTAGATGTATTAAAAATGGAGATGGTAAAGTATTAGTTTGTGAGGAGGATATTAAGAAAAGATGGGAAACCTATTTCTCTAGTTTACTAAATGAGCATTCTTCAAGCACTTATGTTTCGGACGATTACACTTTTCACCAAGGCACCAATGTCCGAACTTATATACGTAGAATTTCGATGTCCAAAGTAAAAGAAGCTTTGAGGATGAAACTCGGCAAGACACAAGGTCCTGATGAAATCCCAATTGAAGTATGGAAGAGCTTAGGAACCCATGGACTAGTTTGGTTGACTAAGTTGTTTGATAAGATTATGAGCACAGGGAAAATGCTAGATGATTGGAGGAGAAGTGTTGTTGTTCCAATTTACAAAAATAAAGGAGATATTCAAAGTTGTAATAACTATAGGGGCATTAAATTGATGAGCCATACGATGAAATTATGGGAGAGAATAATTGAAACCCGTTTGAGACACTTAACTACAGTTACGGAGAACCAATTTGGGTTTATGCCGGGAAAATCTACAACGGAGGCTATTTACTTAATTAGAAGACTTATGGAAAGGTATAGAGAATGTAGGAAAGATCTTCATATGGTATTTATTCACCTAGAAAAAGCTTATGATAGAGTCCCTAGAGCGTTAATTTGGCAAGTACTAGAGAAAAGAAGTGTTGCAAGTAAATATATAGATATAGTTAAGGATATGTATGATGGTTCGGTGACTAGTGTTTGAACAATGGGGGGACAAAGTAATGAATTCCCGATAACAGTTGAGCTACATCAAGGGTCAACTTTAAGCCCATATCTATTTGCACTGGTAATGGATGAATTAACCAAAGACATTCAAGATGAGGTCCCCTGGTGTATGCTTTTTGCGGATGATATTGTGTTGATTGATGAGACCCAAGTGGGGATTAATACCAAATTAGAATCATGGAGAGTAGCTTTGGAATCAAAAGGCTTTAAACTTAGTAGATCGAAGACAGAATATTTAGGTTGTAACTTTAGTCATGATCGGGCAGATGATGAGGTGGTGATACTTGACAATAAAGAGATTACTCAGAGTGATTGTTTTAGGTACCTAGGTTCAATCATAAGTAAAAGAGGTGATTTAGAAGATAAGGTTTCCCAAAGAATTAAAATAGGGTGGATGAAGTGGAGAGGTGCGTCCGGGGTCTTATGTGATCGGCATATTCCATTAAAGCTTAAAGGAAATTTTTATAGGACCATTGTTTGACCAGCTATGATGTACGGTGCAGAGTGTTGGGCTGTTAAAAAGAATCATATAGATAAACTCAGTGTAGCAGAAATGAGGCTGCTAAGATGGGTGAGTGGCAAAACTAGGATGGATAAGATAAGAAACAATCATATTAGAGTTGGTCTGGGAGTTGCTCCCATAAGTGATAAACTTAGAGAAAGTCGTTTGAGGTGGCACGGCCACGTTCAACAGAGACCTATAAATGCTCCTGTACGAAGAAGTGATATAATCCATATTGAAGGAACTAGAAGAGCTAGGGGTAGACCTAAGATAATCTTAGGAGAAGTGGTGAGAAAGGATATGTATATCTTAGGCCTTGTATCTAGCATGGCCTCTAACAGAACTGATTGGAGGGCAAGAATCCATGTAGCCGACCCCATTTAGTTGGGACAAGGCTTATTGTTGTTGTTGTTGTTGTTTGTGCACAAATCTAAAAAGTAATTAATTAACCTTTATTTTTTATTTTTTTATTTTTTTTGTAGAAATGAATTACCATGCCATATATATGAGCTATATTGCTCCACTCCTCCATCTAATATTTTTCTATTCCCTCCTATATGGCTACCCATGCACATGGAAGTTTATTAGTTAAATAAAAGATGGATGACTGACAAGTTGTACTTCCACAGCACATAATTATGAAATTAATCCACAGGGTGCACCATCAATCGGACAAAATGGATATACAACAAGTCCTCCAGTCAACAGAAATATGGCAGGGTCTTCCTTGAATGGCTGTTGATAAGCTTATTTACAGAGTGAAAAATTAACCAACTAGAGAGCTAAACTTAGCAAAATGGCCATCAGATAGGTTGCAAACCTATGGATTAACCACGCATCATAATTCAAGGATCCGTTTCAATAGTGGGGGACCACCAATTTTAAGTATCTAACCTTTTCTGTTTTGTGAAAAGTGTAGTCATAGATCAGCAGCAAGATATGGCTAAAAGACCAAGTCGGTGCTCAAGCACCGTTTACTTATTATATCGACTACAAAGTCACAAGGCAGCCAGTTTTACATTCTCTGGGACTTCTCCTTCCACTGCTACCCTTGCTCAAGAGGTATGCCAGCCTTCTTTACCACAACTTCTTCTTCCTGGGATCATTTTGACTGTGGACCTCATCTCATATGACTAGTACGTTTTAATAATCTACTTCTTTTTCTAATGCATCCCAACTTTCTTTAAAAATAATGGCTAATGGATCTAAAGCTCCTGTTACTGAAGGTGATACAGTGACTCTCACTTCCAGTAATAGTCATCTCTTTATGTTACATGTTCCTCAATTTCCTTTTAGTCTACTATCTATTTGTTAGCTAACTAAAGCTTTATATTTCTCTCTGATGTTTGTTCTCATTTACTGCATGATAGGTCCCTTATTGCTCGAGTCTACACCAGGAAGAAGACCTGAAACAGGGGAGTCAACAGTGAGTAGGGTCAGTTAATTATGGGTCAGAGGTGTAATGGTTGTGTTTTGGAGTCAGCTAGGGGTTAGTTATTTTCATTATATGTTTTGTGAGAAGAGAAGCAACACAAACTGAAATTTAGGGAACCAGGAGAAAAGTAACACAGAGGCAGCTGGAACTACCCATTTTCTCTGGCAACAACCCGATAGATTGGGTTGCCAGGGGCGAACTCTATTTCCTCCTTAATTGAATCATGGAGGATGAACGAGTTTCTGCAGCAATGGTGTGTTTCGAAGGTGCAGTGCCATGCTGGCTGCAATCCGTGAAATGTGAAAGCCTTTTCAACTTTGGGACAAAATGAAAGAGGCATTGCAGCAATGATTTGTGACAGGACAAATGAAGACTCTCCAATAAGAGATGGTGAACTTGAAGCAGGAAGGCCCAGTGGCTGAATATAGGGAGTGGTTTGAGAGGTTGTCAGTAGCAGCCTAGGCGATGGATCCAGTCTGGCTGAAGAGCTTGATCACTATGCGGTTGAAGGAAGAGATTCAAGTCAAAGTGCAATTGTTCAGACCGATGAAAATGAAAAAGTTATGAAGATGGCCCAATCAATCACATCCAAGAATTGGACCCCAAAGAGGACTATTTAGCTCAATCCAGGCTTGTAGAAGCACAAGCAGGAGCCCATAAAATCAAATACAATTCAGCCAATACCTAAGAACTAATGAGTAGAGGTATAACCGGAAATCCACTGTAACGCTTTTTTCTTCCTTCAGCACGTCTATGAGGCTTGCACAGAACCTCCAAAAGCCAGCACTGGTGGGCCAACAAGTGAAGGCAACAAAGGGACCTTTACCCCTCCCGGCAGAACTCCAGGTTCAAAAGGTTGACCCGGAGGAACTCTAGAACAAGCTCAAATGCGGTTTACACTTCCAGAGTGACGAGCTCTATTCCCCAATGTGCCACAGAGTAGATGCAGTGTCTTCTAATGCGCACAGACAAAATGTAAGATGCCGCTGAGGAACCAGAGCGTGAGATGATTGAGATGGAGGAAAATATGATATCACTTGCAATAGAACTCTCCAATCACTTGCTTGAAGGGCTAGATTCACCAAGAAATTTGAAATTTAGGGGGAGAATCAAAGTGCAGGAGGTGGCTGTAAGCATGGATAATGGCAGCACTCACAATTTCGTAACCCACATCGTGAATCAACTTGCGCTTTCCATTCAACAATGCAACTTCAGAGTGATGCTCGGTGATGGCCAATACACACAGGGCCATGGGTTCTCTCTGGCGGTAGAGGTCGAGCTTTAGGGCATCATTTTCACCCAAAATCTGCGGCCACTTAGGTTAGGCAGCATGGATGTTATCTTGGGCATGGAATGGCTCCCAACCTTTGGAGAGATTCAAAGCAACTGGAGTCAACACACAATGAACTTTGAGTGGCACAGGCAGATACTGAAACTTAACAGGGACCCTTCTCTACTCAAACGGAGACCTTGCCGACGAGCCTGGAACACAATCAGGTTTGGTGATGAGGGATTCTGGTTACCCACTTGTAATGTGACAAATGAACCATTGAATGTAGAAGCGGCTGCAGCTCTACAGCCTCTACTTGAAGAGTTCCATCAGTTGTTTGAAGAGCCCACCACACATCCACCAAAAAGGAAACATGACCATACCATCCGACTCATTGAAGGGACCCAGCACCCTAACATTCAGCTCTATTGGTACCCTAATTGTCCAAAAAATGAAATCAAAAGATTGGTGAAAGAAATGTTGTCTGCAGTTTGCCCCAGCCTCAGCCCATTCTCAAGTCCGGTGCTGCTAGTGAAGAAGAAAGATGGATGATAGCATTTTGCATCGATTATCGGGCTGTAAACAAGCTGACTATTATATCTGTTAGCACAGAGAAACTTTTCAGTGGAATTTTCATCTAGGTCCTTTTTTTACTTAATTAAAGGTTAATATTTTCATCATTTCAATCTGTATCTGCGTTAGAGCATGAAGCCTGTGAGTTAGGAAGACACCACTGTTAAGATATGTGTGATTTACCACTTCAACAGTAACCATACTATGCTGGATCCACCCAGATTCGCCAATGTGTTATTTTATTCTGCTCGTATTTTATTTTAATTCCTCGGCTTCTACTTATCAGATTTGGACATCTCTTTCTATTTTGGTGTTGTAATCTATTTGGGAAGATTGGGTACTACTTCACCTATATATATTGTTGACAATTACATCTTAGCATGGTCAAGATATCTTGGAAAATAATCTTGGCCATGTGCAGCTCAGTAGCTGCCTAGTATAGTTTACTTTCAATTTACCTTTTTTCTCTCCCTAAAAGAGTTTTCTGTTTAGTAGATTTGGCAGATCTTATGTAATTTATGCAATATTTACTTTTTGTTTTGTTGTCAATCAGTTTAGGAAAATTTCCCTAAACTAAGATTAGTTTCAAATTAGGCTCAAATACATGTGAGCTTTCTCCCTTTTGCTTTTTCCTTCACTTCTTCCCAAATCTTCTCTCTCTTCTTTTTCTTTCTAAATTTTCTTTTGGTCCTTGGGCTGACTATAGGCACTGAAATCCTAACATGGTACCAAAGCAGTTTTAATCAGTGTAGGGAGTAGGGACTCCTTCTACCTTGACTGCTCGGTTTTTTTTAGGCAGTTCCAACCTTCATTGCAGTAATTATGCGAATGATTGTCCTTCTTAGACATATTAAGGATCAATAATACTATGAAGAAAGCCCAGGAGTTCTAGAGATATGTCGACCTATTTGATTCAAATCGAGCTACTACCATGAACCCTTTCTTTTCCTAATGTTTTTCTGTTGTCTCTTTTTTACTATTTGTCCTACTTGATTTCGTTGGTATGACTGAATAAAAACCCCATCATTGATATGTTGCATGTTAAGATCTTCATTTCTTGTATGGCGGATGGAATCGGTTTTCTACAATTTTTTTTCATAAAGCTTATTGCTGATATGTTTCTCCTAGTGGGTTCCCCCCCCCCCCCCCCCCCCCCACCCCACCCCAAACAAACTCAGACCTGCAAATTCAATGTCAGTGATGTTTCATCCACTGCCTCCCACTGTTTTTAACAGATTTTCCCACCCACCTTTGGTACTGTTTCAGATTTAACATATCGGATGCTTGCTCAATGTTTTTGACCATCTATGCTCACTATACCTCTTCCTCCTTGTCCATATTTTGCATACCTTCACATTAAATTCCATCTTACCATAAATCCTTGCCTTGGACTATTGATATCATTAATCATCATCATGTATTACCATACTACATCATTCAACACCATGAGGGGAGCACCAAAATAATTTCTTGGGATCAACATGCTTGGAGATTATTTATACCATGAAGGAGAGCATTGGAAATCAATGCTTGGGATTTTACTATCTAGTTGCAATGCTACTTTTGCTTACTGGATTTTTTTGTGGCGCTCATACTTTGAGATACAGTAATTGGTTGTCATTATTTATCCATGTGTAATGGCTAAGCGTGAGGCATGAGATTGGAGACTAATGCTATATCAGCTAAAGACTTTTACTGTTAAGATGGTATACTACAGTAGCAACCACCACCTACTTGGTTAGTTGGTTCAAAGTAACTATAATGCCTTTTCCATACCTACATGATCTGCAGTAACCTATAATACCTATTTGGTTATATGTGACCTATATTTGACTCGTCGAGACCTTTGTTTGAAGCTCTTCTTTGGCTGCTGGTTGAGCAGAGTTTCTACCTACTACCTACTACTTTCCTTTTTGCGAAGAGCTTATGTACAGGCATTGGAGCTGCACTTTTATCCACTTGTCTACAGTTGGAGCTTCACCTGCCATCTATTTATGTGGACATCAGAGCTGTGCTTTTCTCTTCTCCTGTGGAGATTCCTGCCTACTACCTGTCTATCGTGGTTCATGTTCACTGCAGCCTATTGTTCTCATTGTTGGAGGGTTTGTTCCATATGAATATTATTAAAGTTATTGTTATCTCCCGGTGAAGTTCTCTGAGTGTTTATCAGTGTTTATTATTGTTACTCGTGCTCAAGATTATGAAGTTTTTAATATATGTCCCTGTTATTTCAAGCTAGAGCCTTTGATATGTATACTCCATCTTGAGGGAAAGTGTTAAGACATGTGTGATTTACCACTTAGTGGTAACCACACTATGTGGGGCCAACCCAGATTGGCTAAAGATCTGATTTTATTCTGCCCAGATTTTATTTTATTTCCCCAGCTTCTGCTTATTAGATTAGGAGATTTCTTTCTATTTTGGTGTTGTAATATATATGAACCATGTGGGAAGAGGGCTGCAAATTCCAATGCAACCTAGTTCTCTCCACCACCTTCTCCTTTTCATATTCCTTCGTTTATTACTGCTCATGTCATATCAACCACCATGTATCTTTTCATCCTTAGTCTGTGGCTTGTAGTTTGTTTTTATGTGATTTAGTGCATTCAAACATCGGGCTCCATGTAGTGTAACAAAAAAAAAGGATTATGTATTTTGTCACCTTTTTTGGCGATTATCTACTTCTTACTTGGCTGTACCTTATAAAGGATCATCCCAAGTTCGTAGCTAATTCTAAAGACTTTTATAATGAAATAAAAACTCCACAAGGCATATCTATTAATTTCCATTTTAAGATGGCACTAGGTTACATCCAAAATGATACCTCTTCCTTTATGCTGACCATGATATAATTCATTAGACTAGCTGTTTCTATATCCCACAACAAAATGGACTTGCTGAACGCAAAAATAGGCACCTATAGAGGTTGCTTGGACTCTTATATCTCATATGCATGTTCTAAAGCATTATTTGTGTGAAGGCATATTAATTGCTTGTTATTTGACTAATTGCATGCCTTCCTCCATTCTTGCAAATAAATCCCCTTTTCTGTTGGTTTTCCGAGGGGTACCTTGTTCTCTCCAATGACAAGCTTGCTAAAGGTCTATCAGGTGTGTTTTTGTTAGATATACTTGTACCTGAAAAGGGTACAAATTTTTTGACCATGTCTCTTCGTAGCATTTTGTAAGGGTTGATGTCACCTTTTCTAAGGGTAGTTCTTATTTTTCTCCACCATCCATTGGATGACCTGGAGGGTGTCTTGTCCCCTCCTATTCTAACTTTGGTTCTTTTTCACCCCCCATTATGGGTGTATTAGCAACAAGACAAGACCACAGCCCTGAGTGTGTTTCTTACAATTCCACAGTTTCCCTTACTCCCAGTGTCTCTTTGGTGACAATCCAACTCCTTCATTAGCTACTGGCTTACCAGCAGCTCTGCGCTAAGGTACATGCTCTTGTACTCATAAATCTAATGTCATGTATTCCATAGACAAGTTTGTTTCCTTATGCTATTTACCTTCTCCTGTTCATAATTTTTCCTTGTCCTTAACAACCACAGTTGTGCCTAAACACAATATGAACTACTAACCTGCTATCTCATCCTTGCTGGGAAGTTGTAATACATGTTGAAATGGATGCCTTCTGACTAGAAACACCAAGAGTCTTGTAATTCTACAATTTGGGAAGGGCCGTGCGAAGTTTCATTTTATATACACTATAGAGTATCTAGGGTCTCAAACAGTCATCCAGAATGCAGTTAAGCATAAGTACTAGAGTTTGTCTTGTGGCCTAGCATACTGTTATTTTGATCAATCTGTCTTTGTTCATCACTGAAATTACAAGGCAGTTGTTTAGTTGTGTCTATGTGGAAGACATTATTATAATTGATAATCATATTACAAAACTCAAAATGCATTTGTAGAAACATTCTCAGAGTAAGGATCTAAGTGATCTTCACTAATTTCTTGACATTGAGGGTGAGAGAATTAGTAACGGGGTAAGCTTATTTTAGAGGAAAGTATACTCTAGATCTCTTGTCTACCACCCGCATGCTTACATCTAAGCCACTGGGCATCCCTACAAAACCTCATCAGAAATTTGGAATATATGGTGGTGGTTCCTTAGATGTACAAAATACAGAAGTCTAATGGGCAAGTTTGATCTATCTTACAGTTACCAGACTGGATATATCATTTGATTGGGGTCTTAGTTAGCTTAGGCAAACTCCTAAAAAAGCTCATTGGAATGGGCCTTGAAGGGTGCCCTTGGTATAAGGTTGATTAATCTACCACATAGACATGCGGATTTGTTTCTTATTATGATGCTGAGTGGGCTAGGTCAGCTAGTGATTACCACTCGACCACAGGTTATTGTAAATTTGTTTGGAGGAAATCTACTCGGAAAGTAAGAGACAAACATTGATTGCTAGGTCGAGTGAAGTAGGGTACAGAACTACAGCTCATATTACTGCTGAGTTGATGTGGCTTAGATTCTTCTTCTTGAAACGGATTTGTCCAGGAGGATGCCTGCGAAGATGTCCTGTTATAACCAGGCAGCCATATAAACTGCTAGCAACCCATCTATCATGAACGGGCTAAGCACATTGATGTGGACTTTCATTTTGTACGACATGCTCTTTCAAGAAAGCGTGATGAGACTCTGACTGTTTGTTCCTCAAATCAGCTAGCAGATTTGTTTGCAAGTCATTATTTTCTCCTACTTTCCACATTTGTTGTGACAAGTTGAGCATGGGTGACTTGTATGCTCCAGCTTAAGTGGGAGTCTTGGAAACTAGGGGAGTCCTAGTAACTCAAGTTTAGTTTCTCGATTTTTCCTATTATTATTTTTCTTTTTTGTCCTTAATTGTAATTTTCATCAAGTTAGGGTGTTAAGACTAATATTATAAATTCCTAACAACCAAATCTTTCTTTTTTAGGGAATTATGTTCTATAAAAGGAGAGAGTGCTTGCAATAGAGAAATTACCGATTGCTGGCTTTCCTACTCACACATCTCTTGCAATACCTCTCCTATTCTATTCTTTATCTTCTTTCTTTCTCTCAGCCGAATTTTGTGCTGATACGTTGGACCAGAAACTTGAATAAGTGAAAAAATCCATGCCCAAAATGTTTGATAACATGTAAGCTGGCATGTGGCATGTAACATAGCCTTCAAGAAAGACTTAATTCAGGTTGAGTGGATGGGTGGGATTGAGTGAAGAAAGAGAGTTTACTTGGTCTGTGGAGGAGGGCAATCGAAATTGTCATTGTACATCTCTGACATCGGACTATGATCATCCAGCGAGAATTCAAAGAAGGCAAGGCTGTTGCTCTGTGTCACTCCTTCAGCATATAGAATATCTTTCTCAGAGGGCACATACTCATTACTTGATATCTCCATAGCCTGCACATAAAAGACATTTAAGTGATGATCCATAGCATTAGCCCAAATAGTTGATGACTGTCAAACAAACCCTCCTACAATTCTCTGACCAGACATCGATCAATTACTAGTCTAATAATGTCACCTTACGGATATACCCATCCAGACCACAGATACCAATCCATGCTTTTAAGTTTCAGGTTTGACATGAACTGAAAAGATAGATGTATCAGTGATCAGTAACGACACTAGCCGAATTGAAATCAAGGTTTGATACTGCTTTGGTCCAAGTTTGAATAGTTTTGGTCAAACCATATATATAATTTGACAAATTTCAGTTGAGACCTGATCTTGGAAGTTCAACACTGCTCCTTAGGATTTTGCCAGAAACTTAAATTGGAAGGTTTCTGGCCTACTTGATTCTTCCCACTTTTGTGGATTTCTCTATTTATTAAACACTAACACAGCTTGCATTCTTGTACTCATCCAACCCTCCTATTTTTACAGTAAGGAACAAAATGTGTTCATGGGCACATATGTGCTGCATTAGGACAAGATCCACAAAAAGAAACAGTCGTACAAAGCCAAGAAATTCCATGTTGTATTCAGTCTAAATGTCGTATACTAGTATTCCCCATACCCAATTTATGGTGTAGAGTGTTGGGCAGTTAAAAAGAATCATGTAGATAAACTCAGTGTAGCAGAAATGAGAATGCTAAGATGGATGAATGGAAAAACTAGGAAAGATAAGATAAGGAATGACCATAATAGAATTGGTTTAGGAGTTGCTCCCATTAAGTGATAAGCTACAAGATAATCATTTGAGGTGACACGGTCACGTTCAACGGAGGCCTATAAATGCTCCTGTACGGAGAAGTGATGTTATCCAAATTGAAGGAACTAGGAGAGATAGGGGCCCTAAGATAAACTTAAGATTAGTGGTAAGAAAGGAAATGCATAGCTTAGGCTTTGTATCTAGCATGGCCTCAAACAGAACTGATTGGAGGGCAAGAATCGATGTAGCCAACCCCATTTAGTTGGGAAAAGGCTTATTGTTGTTGTTGTTGTTTTACAATTGCAATAGCCAAATTATATCTCATCAATGTTTAAAGTAGGGATAGCGCAAAACAATATTTAGTGCACACTAGAAAACTTCGGTCCAAACCAGTAGTACCATTTGAAAAAAAAATGGGGAACCCACCCATCCCCCCCCCCCCCCCCCCCGAGCAAAAAAAAAAAGAAAGAAAGAGGGAAGAGACGAGATGAAAGGTATTAAATCCCAATCTAGTCAAGAATTCAAGATATTCAGCCGGCATTGGTTCAACACTTCAACCCAAGGTTGTCAAGCGGCCGCCTTGTCGCCTTGGTTTTTGTTGCCCTCTATCGCCTAGCATTGCCTTCACAACCATGGTTCAACCTATATGATTCCTATATCTCACGAGTGACAAAAACTTGACAGAACTCAAGAGACATGTCTGACTTTTGCCTCTTATGTTCTAGTTCTTTAAATCTTCAGCTTTTTCTGCATTTTTTGTTGGGATCTTGGTCGGACCACCTCCTCCACGTGCTCAATATCACTTCTACTCCATCCATTGGAAGGATTCAAGATTGAAGATTAATGTATTCATAATATTGAGTATATAATGTTCACAGTGGGGCCATCGAGGGTGCAAATTTAGTGTAGTGGTTTCAGACTTAGGCCCTAAAATGGAACTCACGTATGCAATACTTTTTTTTTAAATCTAACGCCAAACCTATGATTTGATTGCCTGTAGGCTGGCCAGAATCTCAGCCCTAGAAGACACTTAAAACTGACAGAGTTGGGCACTTGGGCCATCAAGTTTGAAAGAAATACTTCTACCTATTAGCAGGATCTCCTAATGGTTTTTTGGCCTAGTGAGAGAGCAACCAAAACGGAGATCTTGAACCACCAAGATGAAGTCAAAAGACCCTTTTTGGGCCTCAAAACCAAGGTTTCAATTTGCGCCATGAAATCTTGTCTACCAATCAGAAATTGGAAAAGTAACTAACTTTGAACTCAAATCCAAGGAAATGGAGGGCACAAGCCTTAAATAATTGTCTTGCAAAAATAGTTATTTAAATTGGTGTTTTGTATTTGCACCATTGATTGAAATTACACTATTGGATCCTCATGTATAAGTGTATAACTACACACTTATACATCAAACTTTTAAACAACTAATGCGACGAATAATTAATAAATATTGTCAAAAGATTCAAAATAACTAAGTACCCAATTTTCTAGGATATTATCACAGTACTACCCACACATCCTAATACAATTGTTTAGTACATGGTGAAAGTCTGATAGAACTTAAAGTGCATTATTTTTTGAGTACCTGTTGTTGGATATGGATCACCAAATTGAGAAGAAACCCCCTGATCCATTTTAATACAAATCGTGCTACTAGTAGCATGTAGGGATGGTGGGCTGGATAGGAGAAGATGTCATCCACAAAAGTCAATTCAGTACATTCCTTCAAAACTTCAGACATTTCAACCAAAGGTTTTGAAATGTTTGGGATGTTAACCAAAATATGAAATCACGAGACTTTAAACTGAAATACCAAAATTTTTCAAAATTCTTGTCTAGTTTTTGTCCATTTTTTATTCAACCACCTGTTTTGTTTTGGCTTGCAAAAATTCTCAAAATTATCGAGATCTTGGCAAAATTCACCAAGATTTCATACCATGGTGATCACTACTCTTATATTTGAAAAGGTTTCTGTTTCTCTGTTTTGAGGTAAGACTAACTCCCCATTTGTGTTAACATGTTTCTTCATCATGTCTAGAAGTAATGGATTGACTGCAGTTACCTTGGGCTTCTTGGACTTTTAACACAAAGCTACCAATCCAATCTTAGACACGGATCAAACAAATCTCAGAAAAAAAGGCCAAAGGTCAAAGCTAAGCAACAATCAAGTAGCGAATTCATACAATCGTCGATTTTTTTTTTTTTTTTGGGTGGGGGGGTGTGATTCAAGAGATTTAAATAGATGACTAATCAGCCTTACAATGGGATTCGTTCTGAGAATACGACTTAATAACATGCTAGACATAGGACTCCTACTTGACATAGGACGCATACAAATGATTTTAAATAGATCCTCCACATGTTGAGGCTTTAAATAGAGCCTAGGACTTATTCAAAAAATTAAAATTACAAGAAGAGACTCTAGAAGATTAAAAGAATGGAGAATAAATTGCATATTGAAAATACTTCTATTAAGGGGCGGGCCTTGGCACAACAGTTGGTGGACCATAGTTGTAGCCCCAAGGTCAAGGCATCGAAACAGCATCCCGGCAAAAATTGTTGGGGTAAGACTGCGTAGGAAAACTGCCCCACCCCCGGTGGGACTTTGTGTGCGGAAGCTTTTGGCACCAAGTTCACCCAAATTACTTCTAGTTTTCTACAAATAATAATACTGCTGGGTAGTAGCCCCAACTGCAGGTAGCAGCTTCAAGGACCACATTTATACTTCCTTCTGTAGATGTAGGTCTTCAGGCCAGCGTCAGCTAGTCACATGGTCTGTTGTGGGAGTGGAATTGTCTGGCCTAGTCAATGCAGCTCAGCATCATCATCTTATCCTGTGAAAACTAGTCTTTTTGGGCGACCTTAGTTTGATGAGCATGGCTAGAATATGATCGCCTAGGACCTCAGCCTCAGCCGCATCCACAAGAGGATGACCATATAGTTTATAGCAATACTCTTTCATGTGACGTTACTTCCCACAGCACTCACATATCATAGAAGCACAACCAAAAGTATGACCAGTAGGGTGAATAAGTGCATCATTTTTCGAAACTCCAAACTCTAGAGCTGGTTTAGTGACCTGATCAATGATCAATCAAGTAGAAAGGCCTGAAAGTATGGCAGTTCATCGACACTTCACTCTCCTCAGGATGAATAGAAGCATAAAACTGCTCTAGAAAGGGAAGAGGGTCAAAATTTTGGACTTAGGTTTGGATATGATCCTACTCCACATTTAGACCAGCAAAGAAGTCGTACATTGCAATATCCATGCCCAAAGTCAAAATTGGGCTTTTCACCTTCCCCATAGATTTTGTACTGGCAGGTGTGCCTGAGTATCTTAAACTTTAATGCATAACTAATAAATTTGAGGTTAGATGACATAATATTTGCCTATGCATTGGAATTATTCAATGCTTTGCCAATGTGGCCAAATATGGCTTAAATATTTCTATTTGTTAGATTATTAACATCTAATGTAGTTAGCTTTGTGGTTAAGCTATTATATTTGAGTAAAGCGATCAGAGGACATATTCTTGAGGTAAAGAATTTTTTCTTTTGGTGGGAAGCTTGGTGGCCTCCACTTGTTAACTAATTTCAAAACCTCAAATAACACCTTGCTACGAGATTTAAAGACCGAAAGAAATTAGGAAGTTAGGAAAGTAGAAAGAGAAAACATAGGAGAGAAGTGCAAATTGTGGATTTAGAGGATAGAGTGTGACTAGAGTCCTACATGGGAAGTGGAGCGAGATCAAAGAAAAAAAGCGGAACAAGAAGAATAAGAAATCATGAGCTAGAAGAGGCAGAAAAAGGAATGAGAAAGGAAGCAGAAATCTTGCAAAGGAGATTCTTTCTGAATTTCAAGGGGGGGGGGGGGGGGAACTATGATACAGAATGGTCGAAGGAAGAAGAAGGCCCTGTTTCTGCCCAAGTAAACAGACAATGAAGCAGAAAGAATTAGGATTTGGAATGTTGGAGGAAGGCCTGTGAAAGAGAATTTCTAGAGCTTTGTAACACAAAATCACAAGGTATGTTTATTTTTGAATTTTTTATTTGTGAAAGGAATTGCATGGTTTTTCTAAGACGATCCCCTCTCTTCAGTAAATCTAAATGATGTCAAAGATGAATAAGACCACTACATAACAATGAAATTAGGTATGAGATAAAACATCATGCCAAATTTTGGCTTTGAGAGATGATGATAGTGGGATAGGTTTTAAACTTTGACTCTATAACCTGGGTTGTTCATACTATACACCATAGTTTTGAGATGATTATCAAGATTTAATGGTCTGAGAAAATTATTAAATGTGATATGTGTGTCATGATGAACCCCCTGGAAGTTTCATCAAATTTTGATCGATTTGGTATGTCAAAAAATTCATATCCTAGGTAGCATGCTGCCAGGGAAGATTTCGTACCAGAACGTGGTTGTAGGAATAGATATAGTTAGAAAAGGTATATTGGACTAATTTTCCTATTATGATGGTCGAGGAAGTTAACATAGATTTATTAAAAAAAATGGAAGCAACATGGTTCAGGAAAAGTGGAGAAATTGACATTTTAAATTTATTCAACAGAATCTGAACATGTTTGTCAAGGGTAAAGGAGGCCTAACCTAAAAAGGGTTTCAGACGGTGACTTTTGGCTAAGATTCATACCTCGAGAACTTGGGAGATCTTGATATCTCTCATTTTCAGTTAGCTAGATGAGACAGAGGCCAATACAAAAATGCAGTAAAACTCAATCAAGATCTTGGTTTGACTGAAAACTCAAACCAACTCTGTCCAACCTAGGCTTTAAAAGGATCTCTAACTTGATTGAGTTGAGATATCTTAAATTGATCTGGTTGAGACAGAGAGATTCAACCCTATAACCGGATTTTGCTTGCCACTTCACTTCACCTCACCTCACCAAATTTAGCAGAATTTTTGCTACATTCTTGGGTGGAGCCGCTGCTGGAGATGATCACTAGCACTTCTATAGCACATTTACTAGAATTCCACCCATTTCTAGCCTAATCTATAAGAAGGCAACCCCTATGCTTAGTGATTAATGAGTTGGTGGCACAGTGTTTAATGGTTAGCACGTATCAACTGTCCAGTTGTTAATTTTCCCTTTTGGATTATCATTTGAGCGTGAACATTTGTAATGTATTAAATGTGTTTGAATTTGAAGTTTGAACATTGAGCATTAATACATGAGCATATGATGTATATCAACTGTCCAGTTGTTAATTTTCCCTTTTGGATTATCATTTGAGCGTGAACATTTGTAATGTATTAAACGTGTTTGAATTTGAAGTTTGAACATTGAGCATTAATACATGAGCATATGATGTATTGATTTGTACAGCAGGCCATTTTAGAGTTTCACTTCAGCATGGTAGTTTCCAACTTGAGGGTCCAAAGTGGGACTCACATTTACATTATTGTTTTCCATAACTCTGAGACCTCCACTGTGTTCAGAAGGCATGAAATAAACTGGCCAATAAGCTTCAGCCACAAATGACCACTAATAAACTTTGAGTTGTAGCCCCGAGTTGAGGAAGAAAATCTGAATTGTTGGGAAAATTAGATTCCTCAACAAAGCAGTTTTTAATTATAAAATTAGTGGTTTCTAATATTAGTCCAAGAGCCTATGCTCTACATACATGTCAAGTGATAAGGACAGGGGCCTTGAGTGGGGGATAAACCACTAGGGCTGAAGAAGTACGCTGTTGAGGGCTAAATTAATGTATCCTAACTTTTCATTCTGTTGTTTTCCATTTCTGGTCTTACTTGATCCCTACTGGAGTTTGTCATGTTGCTGCTTATTGATCGGAAAAAGAACATCAAGTTGTGATCGTTCGTTCATCGAACTGATGTGCCTGATGTGCTAAACTATGCTAAAACTTCCATTTGAACAGGTGTGCTAATGAGGCTTTGTTTGATCACACCAACAATTACCTACACTACTGTAAAGTGGTTCTCAGTTGAATCTCTTCTATACTAATTTTTGCACGTTCTCTATCATTATTATTCTTAGGAAAGTTATTTCGGTGCATTATTCTGATTGAATTATGTGGCTTCCTTGATTCGAGCCATCCAAAACAGAAGGCTTGGCTTTGGATCAGTGGTTTTTTATGAGCTTGAATGATTATTGACGAAGCTGACGTAAATCCATGTGTGAAATGTGAGTATCTACCTCTTAATCAGGAATGGAATCTTAATTTTGTCTGGCATATGGATCAAATTGCCCTCTGCTAACCATAAAATGTAGGCCAAAAGGAGTTGACCAGTTGCAACCATAGTTTGAAATCTCATTTCATCTCTGTATCTTGGTGGGGTTGAGATAACCAAGATAACAATATTTCAGACACAACGTCGTTGAAACCTGGTACAAACTCTGCTAGGTTTAGGTTGTAAGTTTAGGCAGGTTTTATGTATTTTTTGGATCTGGTTCTTCTTGAACAACCTATTTTAGGGCCAATAAAAATATATCCATGGTTAGTTCAATTAGAAAGACAACCCACAATTGTCTTCTGGATTTGTGCTCCAGTTTGCTTCTATGTGGTCAAATCTCAATGTGCTTTCACACATCTAAACATTCTTGAGTATAAATTCACATTCATGGAAACCCTATAAAAATAGTTACCCAAATACGTGATTTTTATTCACCCTTGATTGGCATTACAATGTTGAATGCTCATGTTTAATTACACATTTGTCCATTGTTTAAGTACTCAGGAGCATAAAGAATAAGCAATTTAAAATTTTAAACAAGTAATGAAGTGAATCATTATAACATATTGTCAAAGATTCATATCAATTTAGTATATAATTTTCAAGTTCATCATCACACCATAATCTCCTAAAGGCTTAATTCAATTGTTTAGTACTTCAGTAAAGTTTGACGGAATCAACATGTGTTAGGATTTTAGTGCCTGGATCACCCTTGGGATTGAAAGGAAATTGAGAAAGAAGAAGAATAATAAAAGAAGGAGAAAGAGGGAGAGAGCTTGCATGTATGTTGGGGCTCTTTCCCTAGTACTTTATTTATAATATAAAATCAAATCTTAGTTTAGGAAAACTTTCCTAAACTGAATTACAGCAAAAAGTGTTGGAAGTATGACTGAGATTTCCTAATTGGAATAGGATTACCCTTTAAATCCCCTATTTCAATTATATTTCATTTGCTTGGTTTCCTATTTGGTGTTAGATTGGTTTCCCAATAAGTCTAAGATTAGTTTATCTACTTGTTTTTTGTATCTTTTCCTACTCAAAGTGTGATTTACTCAGATTGTAAATATAAATGCCCCATTGGGGCATATGAATGAAACAATACCTTCTGAGCAATAATTTCTTCAAATTCCAACAAGGTATCAGAGCCTTCGATAGAGCGTTATTTTGAGAGTTGTTAATTTTCTAGTTTGAAGAACTAGACCCTAGTTCAATGAGGAAGATGAACTAGGGTTCACATGAACCTTTCAGATTTTATAATTTTTTTCCTAGATTTATTCTATTGTGTTTCTGTTTCATTTGGGTTAAATCCAATCAGTTTTCTTCTTGTTTGAGTGCCTTTCTTGAGATCTGTGTAGAACTCAATCTCTAACCATTAGAGATATGCCGTTATCTTGGCAAATTTCCCCTTTAAAGACCTAACACTGCAGTGGATCTGAAGTTTAAATTTTTTATTGTTGTGCAGAACCTGATCTCTGTTACCTTTGGAGATTTGCCCCTTATCTTAACAATCTTCCACTCCAAAGATCTAACATTGCTATAGATTTGGCATTTAACATGTGCAGAACCTAATCTCTATTACCTTTGGAGATTGCCCCTTACCTTGGCAAATTTTCCCTTTAGCAATCTAACATTGCTGCAGATCTAAAGTTTCATTTTTCCTATCGTACACTAACAGTTGTTACCCCCAAAAATATATTTCCCCGCAAATTTGCGCAAAAATTGGTCTTCTCGATATTTGAAGATTTTACCTTTTTCATTGGATGTTCTTCCTTAAAGACCTAAAGTTGTGGCATAAATGAAGTAAAGCAAGTGAAAATTGACAGACATTTTATCAAAGAAAAACTGGAAAGTGGTCATTAATTAGTGAAGTAGGAAGATCAAGTTGCAGATAGTTACTTGGACAGATGTTTCATCCTACTTTGACCAAGTTGAGCATGTGTGATATCCATGCCTCAAATTAAGGGGGAGCGTTGGAAGTATGACTGACATTTCCTAATTGGAATAGGATTCCCCTTTAAATCCCCTATTTTAATTATATTTTATTATCTTATATTTTTTGTATTGGTTTCACATTTGATGTTAGATTGGTCTACTAAAAAGTCTATGATTAGTTGCTCTACTTGTTTTTTGTATTTCTTTTCAAACTTAAGAGTGGGATTTACTCAAATTGTAACTATAAATACCCCCACTGCGGCCTATGAATGAAATGAACCTTCTGAGCAATAATTTCTTCAAATTCCAACAAAAAGGAAAATTACGTATTGCATAAAATCTGCAAAATCTATTAAAGGAAACTATCCTAGGTAGATTATTTGTAAACCAAGTAATAAGAAAACTAGAAAGTAACCCAAATAGAAGCTGTTGGAGCATAATATTGTCAATACTCCCCCTAAAGCTGGAGCATTTAAATTAAGGACTCCAGGGGTGGAATGGCAAAACATATCCCAATAGAACTTCATCAATCTTGAGGATAAGTAGCAATAGCAAACGCCAACAAACATCGAAAGAACCGCACCCAAGAGATAATCAACTTCAACTTAAATAAATAAGTTTCACACCAAACGAACAACCTAATAATAAGAATAATACGCGGTAGTGAAAATGAACCATATCCATAAGATTATAGCTACAATAACATCAAGGGCCCTATCCAAATAATTCAGGTAGTAGGGAGGGATCTCCACAAAAGAAGGTAAATATGTAGCTCCAATGTCCACACAAGTTGATGAAATATGCAGCTCCAATGTCCCCACAATTAGGTAATAGGTAGTAATTCTGCTCAACCAAAGGCACAAATAGAGCCTCAAACAAAGGTCTCTACAAGTCGAATATATGATACTATGAACCAAGTAAGAGGGCGAGGGCAATATAGGTTACTACAGACCAAGTAGGTCGAGCAACAAGCGGTATAGGTTATTGCAAACCAAAGAGTAGATAAAATGTAGTATGGGTTCCTCTAGGCCAAGTAGGTAGATAAAGGTAGTATGGATTACTCCGGATCAAGTAGGCAGTTATAGGATTCCAATCTCCCTCTCATGTGCAACATTACACGTAGACAAATAATAACAACCAACTACCAGCATATCAAAGTCTCTACTGAAGAATTATTTAGGTACTTGATGAAACCAGGAATAAGAACTTAAGTCATTACAATAGAAAAGTCTGAACCACCAGCATCAACTCAAATGGAACAGCAGCAAAAGTAGTACACATAACATAACAGCAGTAAACCATGTAGCAATAATGGAAGCACCAACCAATGTTAAGGTAGTGAATGCAACAGAGGAAGAGCTGGTAATCAGTAGTATATCCCAAAGATCCAAAACAACAACAAATTAGATCAACAGAGTTACTGAACCAGCAGCAACAATGTTGCACTAGCAATAAGACATGGTCTTATTTATTTGATGATACAGGACTACAAGTAATCTACACAGCAGTAGCACCTGTGGTTCACAATCAGCTACAAGTATCGACAATCACAAAGCAACCCTATTTACCAGAAGAAAAACACAATTGAAGTCGATTCTAGTATATAGAATAACCTTACCCTACAAAAAGTTTTTCCACACACTTCTTGTACTGGAAACCAGTAATAGAAGCACTAGGAAGCCAATACAGCATCATCAAAAAAAATTTCAAAGCAGAAAAATTCCAAAAACAAGGGGCAGCAGTAGTATAACATGCAATAGAATTCTCCAGAACAGAAAATATCAATAAAATAGTGGCAGCAGTAGTACATCTTGCAGCAGAATCCAGTACGGCATCAATGGAATTTTTTCAAAACATTAAGACTCAATGAAGCAGGGGCAGCAGCAATCTAGGCAATGGCAGCAGTGGTAGTCACAATAAAACCAGAAACTGCAGCAGGAATGGATGATAAAAAACCCAAGAGGACAGGGAATACCTCACCGTATTGTAGTAATTGTAGCAGAAAATTTCACATAAGTTTACCAGGGAAAACAACTGTACAGGGGTCTTCGGTACTCCATAGTGCAGATTAGAATTCATCAGTAGGAGAAGGGAAAAAAAAAAGGGTATCCCAGAGGGCTTCGACAATGTAGACATAATAGCATCAGATCAGCAACTTGCATTGATCTATTCATCCCCACCCAAAAAAAAAAAAAAAAAAAAAAAAAAGTTGCTTGTGTTGATCCTAAAGTCTTTCTCAGATTGCAACTTCAGACCACCAAAAAAAGAAGAAAAAAAATCCCTCTGGGCTTTTGTAGATGTATAAAGTATTAAGAAATTACCTAATAAGTTGTCGAAGAGGGATCTCAATACATGGTTTAAGGCGGCGAAGGGTGGGCTGTGCACCAGATAAGGGGGGGAAAAAGCATAAAATAGAGCAGTCGAGGGAGAAAGAAGAGGTCCCCAAGCTGACTACAGAGGGTCTGGTACCATGTTAGAATTTCAGTGTCTGAAAATCATCCTAGGGATTGAAAGGAAATTCAGATACATGAAGAAGAATAGAAGAAGGAGAAAGAGAGAGAGCTTGCATGTATGTTGAGGCTCTCCCTAGTACTTTGTTTCTAATATAAAACCAAATCTCAGTTTAGGAAAACCTTCCTAAACTGAGTTACAAACAAAAAGGA
This sequence comes from Hakea prostrata, assembly GCF_041222555.1. NCBI lineage: Eukaryota > Viridiplantae > Streptophyta > Magnoliopsida > Proteales > Proteaceae > Hakea > Hakea prostrata. Next base: position 31,646,802 of record NC_142606.1, read on the forward strand.
AAATCACATATTGTATAGGATCTCTCATCTACTAAGAAAGAAATTTATCCCGAGGAGATTACTTGTCAACAAAGTAATAAGAAAATCAGAAAGTAGCCAAAATAGAAGCTGCTGGAGAATAATATCGAAAAACAACATGCATTATTCTTCAAGTACCAACTGTAGGATATGGGTCTCCAAATTGTGAAGAAACCCCTTGATCCATTGTGATAAGTCATATGATGCCACCGGTAGCATGTAAAGCAGGCAGGTTAGGTAGCAGAAAGATGTGCACCACAAAAATCTATTTAATACCTCCCTTCGAGTGGAAGTGACTTAATTTCCAAAATTTCCAAAATGTCAAGCAAAATTTCTGAAATCAAGATTTTGGACCGAAATATCAAAACTTCGTGAGATTTCGATCGAAAAATCAGTCATTTCTTTTCCATTTCACATCTCATTTAGGTGGGGTCAAATATTCCAAAATTCACAAAAATATCGGCAATATTTCCCAAAATCTTTTCCCATGGTTGCAACTATACAAGGGTGAACAGCCCCCCCCCCCCCCCCAATTGAGGATTATAGGATCAAGTAAATTATTCTCTGGTTCTGTATCTCCATCAGGCATCAACCATCTAGGTGTGAAAGTCAAGCCTTATTAAAGGCTGTCTGAACTATGAATAAGAAATGATTTATGATAAGTGCTCAACCAGTGAGGAAGGAATATTGTGCACAATGTCAATGGGAATTGAGGTTTTCAAAAACCTGCCTCATTTCTTGTCTACTTTTGGGCTCATCAAAAGTCAGTTTTCAGATTTACATCTACTCAGTACACCCCAATTACACTAAAAGACCACAGCATCTTTTACAAAAGCAATTACAGCACTCTTCTTAAATTATTCACTGAGCTCAGCTCAACTTCTCATCTTCTTACAGGAAAGTCTTAAAATCATGGTTAGATGCAGATCAGGTCCTATGTTTGGGCATCAAATTGGTTCCAAATCTGGCCCATATTTGGAAACATCAGATAGCATGGACCTGGTCCATTATTTGGGTCACATTCTGACATCAATTTTGTAGAGGGGCGGGATTGGCGCATAACCCCGGCATCAAAACAGCCTCTCAGCAAAAAATTGATGGGGTAAGACTGCATAGACAAATTGCCCCCCTCCCCTGGGACTGCTTGCACAGAATCCTATGGCACCGGTGTTTTTTCTGCCATCAATTTTGTCCAAACAAGAGGCAAGATTGCTGATCTAAGGAAGCAGTATTTTCCCAATTTATTAGCTACTGATTTTCTGAATGCTTAGGGATCTACCAGATCTTGTGGAGCCTAGGAGGGCAACGATAGGCCAACTGGGGTGGGGAGAGAGAATGATCAATTTGTGCCAGGCCCCTGGCCGACTAGCTGGGAGATAGAGATTGAAGATAACTTGGGCATGTGCGGAAGAGGATTCTACAACTTATTCAACCCTAGATTTCAAGGAAGAGAGTTACTTGTGCCTGGGTTTTGTAAGCTTAAGGTAACTTTTATTTTAACTTAGATTCTTATGCAATTAGGATTTATCTTGTCACCAGATAGGATTGCACTTTTTTTGAGCATAACTATAAGACATAATTAATTTTGCAACAAAAGGAAATAGGTTGGACAGAATAGCCAACAATTTAGAGAGAAGAGAGACTTCCGATTTGACAGCAATGAATGCTGTGAGACACAGTGAAGGGAACATTCCCTGAGAGAGTGAGATGCCTTTGATTGGGGACTGACCCAAAAGAAAATGAGAGGCTTACTCGAAACTATACTTTTTCTACCTTCTATTTTCTTTTCTTTCTTTCTTTTCTTTTTTCCCTTTTTCCAGTTGAGTTCAGTGAGAGTTCTGTCCTGAAAGTTGCAGATCTGCTGAAGACCATTTGAAAGATGGAGTCAACCACTAGAATTGATGTTTGATACACGAAGGCTTGAGGGTATCAGTAGATCAACCCTGCTGTGGTGCTGGTTCATAGTTGAACTGGCATATATACTAAGGTCACTCCAAACTAACTCTTGATGACAAAACCAATTAAAGCATAATAATAGTTCAAGCATTTGTAAAACCTTGCTAAAGGCATTGTTTTTTCGCTGAAACTGAAGTGGGGTGGGAAAAAGTAATTTTTTCCATGAAATCCCAAAAATGGTTTGCTTGATTCAATGGCATGGAAAAGTGGGCAGATAGGCTTTCTTAAATTAAGGAAGCCTATTTATTGACATGGCAGGTCACTTTTTCCACCACATCCCTTTTCAAGGTCCCACATATTTAGTGGGCTTGGTGGGAAACTGAGGTATATAATAAAAATGGGACCCATATTTGTAACTTTTCCACAAAATCCTTTCCTTTCTTTTTCCTTTCCTATTCCCTCACCCCCCACTACATGTGGCTCTCACATAGTCACATGTTTATTTTTCCCAACCCTTGTTATCTAGCAAACAAACCGTACCTAAAGGGAGTTGATAAATAAATATTATCCCAATGGCTTTTAGCTGAAACACAGGCCTGATTTTGGGTTTTGGGAAAAAAAATGCTTGGTCAGTGAGCCTTAGTTCATATACCGTACTCTCAGGCATGGAAGAAAATTCGATTGAAATGGTCAAAATTTCGATCAAAATGCCTGCAAAAATCCAACTCGAAACGAAATTCAGTAGTAGGCACGAAAAGTATCCATTTCGTTTCGTATCGACCGAAATTTCGGTCAATACGAGTCGAAATTTCAGCCCGATGCCATATCGGGCCGAAAAGACACTTGCCTAGGCTTTAAAATACCCAAAATCGAGCTCATTTTCGACCTACCTTCAGTTTCGACTGTTTCGAGCGATATCGCCCAGGAGATTTCGACCTGATTTTGCATTTTTTGCTGATTTCTCTTGCTTTCATCCCATTCTACACCTAATTTCTAGTATTCCATTTCCTTCAAACACTTGATCTGCTCCTCCATTTGTGCATTTTCTCAAATCTTGCAAGGTGAGTAACCAACTTCCTCATTTTTTGATTTTTGTTTCATTTGTGCCTTAAATCATGTTAGATTGCTTCCAAATTTATATATGTTTACTTTAGAGTGATGATCTATGAATTTGTAGTGTCAAAATTATTTTTTGATTCTTCCTACTATTTTTTTATTTTTCTGTTATTAAAAATTATTTACTAAATTATGTATATTGTTAAAAATGTTTATGTATAGTACATGTATAAGCTTCAAATGGATGTATGTGAGAGTTGGGACACCATATTGCTGTGATGGTGTTGAATTAATTTTTTTTCTGTTAATTATGTAATTTTACTGTATTTAATATATATTTAAATAATTAAAAAAATATTTAAATATTAAAAAATAATTAATTTCTGTTTTAAATTTAAAAATAGGAGAGTATTAGTGGAAGCATGTTTGCAATTTTTTGAGCATGTTGTGGATATTTTTAAGATAGTTAGTGTGTATTTTATATATTTTAAAATTATTTATATATTAAAAAAATACTTATATAGTTATACATATTTTTTTTATATATTTAAAAATAGGAGGTTATTATTAGAAGCATGTATGTCATTTTTGGAGCATATTGTGGAGCTTTTCAAGATACTTAGTGTGTGTTTCTTGTATCAGGCACTCTATTCAGACATAGCTTGGGATCATGGGAGGCCACTGACAGCTGATAAGAGGAAGAGTGAGTGTAATTACCGCAAGAAACAAATAGGAGGAGGTGGGGCCACTAGATTGAAGGTGCATCTAGCTGGTGGCAACAGGGATGTAACAGGGTGCCCAAAGGTGCCTGTAGAGGTCAAGAAGGCAATGGCCTCATATATTAGTGGTGGAAAGCAAAAGAGGAAAGAGAAGAGAACACAGAGGGATGAGTTCGAGGATGCCTGCTTAGATGACCTTCCAGATCCTGAGGGTTATGGTAGGGATGAGCCAGGAGATAGTGACCCTGATCCAGGGGCCGATCAGCTGAGGAGGGCGATGATGATGAGTAGGGAGCAACAAAGGATTGATGACATCAGGAGGCAACAGAGGGGTCTGGGTTGTGGGTCCTCTAGAGAGCCAGTAGGTATGGGAGGCATAGGTGGCTCCCAAGTCCCTATGAGGAGGTCTCAGAGTGTAAGGCAGGAGGCTCCTATCCCACGGGCCCCTACAAGGGGTCGAGCTTCCTCAGCACATCCTACAGATCCGGATCTTGAGATTCTTCACAATGATCCGGCCCTATTTGCGAGGCCTGAGCATAAACGAGAGAAAGTTGAAGCACTTATGGGGGAGTGTGAAGGAGAAAGTGGGGATGGCTTTCTCCAAATGGGCGCATTACCATCTTGTTCCAGCACATACAGCTCGGGGCCCTACTACGAGAGATATGATTGAGCAGATAGGCGAGGTCGGGAGTGGTGTACAGGGCCCCACTCCATATGAGATATATAATGTGTATTTGCCTAAGCATAAAGAGGACATAAATGAGTACATTAAGGGATTAAAGCCCATGTGGAATCATTATGGAGTGACTCTGATGGCTGATGGTTGGACTGGTCCCACTAGACAGTCCATCATCAATTTCATGTTGAATTGTGATGGGAGGACAGTGTTCCTCAAGTCAGTAGATGCATCCGGTGAGAAGAAGGATGCAAAATACATTTACAAATTTATGAAGCAAGTGGTGAAGGAGGTTGGAGTGGAAAATGTAGTTCAAATTGTGATCGATAATGGCTCCAACTACAAGAAAAGTTGGGTTGAAGATGCAAGAGAACTCCAGGTATCTAAAGTCTAAACATATAGTATTAATTTTCATTTGTAAATACATATATTTACATTACACATATACATGTACACTTTATAACTTTGTATTGATGGCTTGATGCCTTGATGGATGGACAGATATAGGCTTTTTTGGACTCCTTGTGCTGCTCATCGCATTGACTTAATGTTGAAGGAGATTGGAAAGGTCAAGCTTGTGAAGAATACGGTGGACCAAGCTCGACATGTTAGCACCTTCATATATAACCACACCTATGCATTAAGGATGATGAGGGACAAGTGTCAAGGTGAGTTAGTGAGGCCAGGCATAACCAGATTTGCTACTAATTGGATAGCACTGCAGAGCTTTGAGAGTAGGAAGACTAGCCTTAGGAGTATGTTTGCATCAGAGGAGTGGTTTAACTGGGAGGGTTCTTCATCAGTGGGAGGAAGAAGAGCTCAATTGACTATCCTTGATGAGAGTTTCTGGCACAATGTGAGGATAGTAGTGAAGATGCTTGAGCCTGTGGTGAATGTGTTGAGGATGGTAGATCAACAAAGAAAACCTACTCTAGCACACATATTTGCTGCAGTAGATAGGATGAAGCAGCAAATTGCTCAGGTCCACCCACGCGTCAACAAGAAAGTCCTTCAAATCATCAACAGTAGATGGGAGTCTATGTTGCGGCATCCACTGCATAAGGCTGGTGAGTTGTTAAGTACTTAAGTCTAGTATTTAATTTAATTTTCATTATGTTATCACACTATTAAGGCTTAAGCATTAACTATTCCCTTTTATGACATACTTTTTCTTACACAGCATACTATTTAAATCCCAAGTACCATTACAAGGACAATCTTGGGATGAGGCAAGATTTGATGGATGCTGTCCAAACTGTAGTGGAGAAGTTCGAACCAAATGCAGCTAAACAAGCAGTCATCCTTATGGAGGTGAGATAGTGATTAGAATCATTTGATATTCACAATTCGTAGTTTTATACTAAGTCATTAACCTAGTAACTACTAAGTACTAACTAGTTATTGTTTTTTCTCTTTATATATTAGATAAAGGCTTTTAGGGATGCCACTGGGAGCTTCGGTCGTGTTGTGGCCGTATCGGGACGGGAAACCGCCCCTGCGGGTAAGTTCATTCATTTATTTCATTATACATTTAATTATTATATTCTATCTTTAATTTAGTTATTTAAGTATTAAAATGACTTGGAGTCTATGTTTGTTGCAGCTGAGTGGTGGTTGCAATTTGGACGTGATTCACACAACTTGAGTAGGATTGCAAGCAAAGTGCTCTCCCAAACATGTTCTACCACTGGTTGTGAGCGAAATTGGAGCACCTTCAGCCTCATTCACTCGAAGAGGCGCAACCGATTGGGTGTGAAGCGTCTAAAGGACCTTGTCTACCTACACTATAATATGAGACTGAGAGAGGATCATATTAGACAGGGGATGGACAGAGAGAGCACCAATATCGAGTTGGCCGACATATTTGAGATGGATGATGATGATAACCCGAGAGTTGATTGGATCAAGGATAGTGGAGACGGATTCTTTGGATGAGGATGGAGGTCTTCCCAATAGTCAGATTGCAGAGGAGATGGGGGCTGATGTGGGGGACTTCATGGTCCAGGAGGGGAGGCCACATGCAGAGTCCGCTCGTCCCTTCGTGCCACACCCTAGTGCATCCACCCAGAGTGAGGATTTGATTTTCTGGTCCGACACTCAGGATGAGGTGACTCAGGCCTCCGGCGATGACGACGATGGTGGTGATGATGACGGTGATGGTGATGATGGAGGGGATGAGGAGGGTGTGGGACCTCGTGATCAGGATTCAGCTGATCCTAGGGAGAGACCACCACCACCACCACCTGCTGGACGTGAGAGTCAAGGGGGGGGAGGACGACCACCAAGATTCACAGGAGAGAGTCAGTTAACCCACGCGACACAGGATTCAGACCATACTGGAGCTGCATCTTGAGGCAAAAATGTTTCCTCTACATATTCGAGGAAGGGGAAGGGGAGACAGCATGGCTGGAGCACAGAGGACACACCATCATATGGGTCCTACCGTCCATCCGATGCCGAGAGCTTGGTGGGATCTATGAGATCGATGAGCATTGATGATGCTAGAGACTCCTCCACCTCCAGAGGATCCGGATGGCATAGGCCTGCAGAGTCCTCATATGATACTGCTGTGGAGAGTATTGGTTCTACTAAGTCGACTTATGGTTATGGTCCTTATGGTTATGGACCATATGGTATCCCTCCTGGCTATCAGATTCAGGGTCAGGCCAGTCAGCCACGACTGGAGCCTTATAGTTATGGAGCGGCCTATGGAGCTTATGGTGTCCCTCCCACTGTTGATTATCGGAGTTAGCCACTGCGACCTTATCAGTATCCTTATCCTTCTCCTAGTCCTGAGAGCCAGGGGCAGGGTGGTCTTTCATTTGTTGAGCAGATCTTCCACACTATTCCACAGCCACAAGGCCCACCACCACCAGTTCCTTTGGAGATTCACAACTTCCCACCGTTAGGGAATCTTATGCATGTGGATGAGGCCACATACAGAGGTGCAGTTTTTGACTATGTCCAAAACTATATGGGGCGGGGGCAAATATCATGGGAGTTTATTGTCATTTGTATGGGGTGCAAACGGAAGAGGGAGACCTTGAGGCTTGAACAGAATAGACTTGTAAGTTGTAAGTTGTAACTTGTAAGTAATAACAATGCAGCTTCTTCTCTGATTCATGTACTATATACTTGGAATGTTGGATACTTGGATGTTACATTTTCAGTAGTTTTTTAGTAAACTAGTAGTTATTATAGTGTTTATTATGCTTGAAATAGCTAGTATGCAAAAATCCAAATCAATTTGAGTGCATTTGAGGCTCGAAATTGAGTTTTCAAGTATCAGGAAAAAAGTATCCAGTTTCGGTCGAAATTTCGGCCGAAACCTCAAAATTTCGACCTTTTCCAAGGTCGAAATGTTCATTTCGATCGAATTTTTTACCTTGGTCTCAGGCCCTTTGTTATCATGTATATAGAAGTAGAGTAGCAGCCAAATAAGCAGGAAATCCTTTTTGAACGTTGCAACATGGAGTCGCTGACATTGATCAAATTCCAATGGACCGTCAAATGACTGACCAATTGATAGAAGTACTTAAACAACTTAAATGAATCAAATATCCTGAAAAGGCAATAATGACTATAACCAAAAGGCTCATCTCACTTCACAAAGCCTCATCTTTTAGCATAGCAAATCTAAAAAAGAGAATTATATCCGATGCACAAATGAGATGTCAGACTGCTAATGGGGAACAAAAAGACTGCAGTTCTGGATACCCGATCTAAGAAATAATTGGCAACATCTGGGAGACGGTGCAATTCATCTCTCCTCTTGTATGTTTCCTGAATTGCAGGATCCTTCCAAACCTCATCGACAAGAGGAGCATATTCACGTGTTGCAGCAGGAAAGAAAGCTTCCAAGTCTCCCATAGCCATAATTTCCAAAAGCCAATCAGAAAAATGTTTCAGCCTTTGATTGATTGAATAAATGCACTGCTTATGTTCAACAGCTCCTCTTTCACCTGGATCCATTTACACAACTGATATAAAATCAAGATTTTCTTCACATATATATCTAACAACTTCAACTTGGCTATAGAAATCAGTACAGATGGTGCTAAATTTGAAGAATAATGGAGAACTAATAAATTGGACCGAGTACAGTGCTGTAGAATTAGAAACATATGAGATTACCTAATCGCAAGAATTTGTTAAGAGCAGATATAATGAATGATTAATAGGGATTCAATCACTCAGCTATATTTGCATCCTAATCTCCTATGCAAAATGGAAATCAGTGCAAGTACAGAAATCAGATACTAACAGGTAAAAACTAGAGTAGCAATGTTGCATCAAAATGTTGCCTCAAAAAATAAATAACTAGGCACTTTCACAGGAGCAAAGCATTCAAACAGAAGCTATAGGCTTTTGATAAGCAGCTTCAGTACAGATATCAGAGTTAGAGAAATAACATTTCCACCAGCAGTAAGTGAAATGGAGAAGAGAATACATAATCGTGAAAGTGATCGGTTAACGAACCTGAGCAAGATTCTTCAGCATCAGAAGCAGCCTCTCTCTTACTCATAAAAGCCTGCTCTTCAAAACGCTCTCGGCCTTCAAGTAGTATACTTAAATATTTATACATATTGCTTTGAACCATAAGCTTGATATCCTGCAGTTCTTCAGGAGAAAATCTATCTCCATATAAAAACTTGGCCTGTTCAATAAAAGGGGATGATATATGTAATTTTGTTGAAAAGAAGAACTCCACTATGAGAAACTAAAAAAAGTATGAATCATTTGTCAATCCTTCGAGTTGAAAGATGAAGACAATTAGAACTGCAGGAAGCAATCATAAAGGATAAGAGACAAATTAATAATACCCCTCCCTTCACCCCCACCCCTACCAAACAAAAAAAGGAAAAATACAGATGCATAAAGGAAAGAATATAGATGTTACTACAACATAAAACAAATGCATTGTGTCCAATTACATACAACAACAACAATAAGCCTTGTCCCAACTAAATGGGGTTGGCTACATGGATTCTTGCCTTCCAATCAGTTCTGTTTGAGGTCATGCTAGATACAAGGCCTAAGCTATGCATATCCTTTCTCACCACTTCTCATAAGGTTATCTTAGGTCTACCCCTAGCTCTTCTAGTTCCTTCAATCTGGATTATATTACTTCTACATACAGGGGCATTTATGGGTCTACGTTGAACATGGTCATGCCACCTCAAACGACTTTCCCGAAGCTTATCACTTATGGGAGCAACTCCCAGACCAACTCTAATATGACCATTCCTTATCTCATCGTTCCTAGTTTTGCCACTCATCCATCTTGGCATCATCACTTCTGCTACACTATGTCCAATTACATAATTTCTTTAAAAGATCTATACTCTAAAATTTCTTTTTCTTTTTGAAGAGAATTTACACTCCAATCATAAATGATGTTCAACAAACCATCAGAACACCAGAAGAATAGTAAGTAATGTAGAACCTAGCGAACTTAGTTAGAACTTCATTTATTAACTGTTTTCATGCTCCAACAAGGAAGGAATGGTTTTGTGTTGTTTATACTTGTTGTAAGTCATAAGTTAAGTCCAAGGGGTAGTTTGGTCTATTAGAAAGTTTTTATTGTTTATGTTTTTAATCTCACATAGGGTATCATTATACTTGCTCGTGCAGAACTATTATTATAAATAAAACCTGCTATGTCACACTAATATAAGTCAAGATTCCTTCAACTCTTTCAACATGGTATCAGACCCATCTCTGATCCATCAATGCGCACCAACCTCTTTCTCTCCTTTCTCCTAATCACAGAGCACAAAAGAAAAGAAAGAAAAAAAAAAAAAAAAAAACCCATCAATAGAGTTTGCTTCTTCTCCTTCCTTAGGTGTCACAAAGTCTGGTTCTTCTGCTTAGTTAGAACTTCATTTATTAACTGTTTTCATGCTACAACAAGGAAACAATGGTTTTTTGTTGTTTATACTTGTTGTAAGTCATAAGTTAAGTCCAAGGGGTAGTTTGGTCTAGTAGAAAGTTTTTTATTGTTTATGTTTTTAATCTCACCATAGGATATCATTGTACTTGCTCGTGCACAACTATTATTATAAATAAAGCTTGCTATGTCACACTAATATAAGCCAAAATTCCTTCAACTCTTTCATCACGGTATCAAGACCCATCTCGATCCATCAATGCACACTAACCTCTTTCTCTCCTTTCTCCCAATCACAGAGCACAAAAGAAAAGAAAAAAGAAAAAAAACAAAAAACAAAACCATCGACAGAGTCTGCTTCTTCTCCTTCCTTAGGTGTCACAGAGTTTGCTTCTTCTACTTCATCTTCACATCACCTTCACCTTTGCAACCATCGCAACACCTACAAATCACCAAACATATCACATTTACCATAGTATTCCAGCACATACAGCCCAAGGGCCCTACTATAGGGATATGATTGACGATTGAGGAGATAGGCAGGGTTGGGAGTGGTGTACAGGGACCCACTCCATATGAGATATATAATGTCTACGTGCCTAAGCATAAGGAGTTAAATGAGTATACTAATCGATTAAAGCCCAAGTTAGCACCTCATCTATAACCACACATATGCATTAAAGATGATGAGGGACAAGTGTCAGGGTGACTTAGTGAGGCCCGATATAACCAGATTTGCTACAAATTGGATAGCACTATAGAGCTTTAGGAGTAAGGATATGCATATGATTAAGGATATAGGCAGGGCTGGGAGTGGTGTACAGGGACCCACTCCATATAAGATATATAATGTTTTATTTACCTAAGCGTAAGGAGGAGTTAAATGAGAACATTAATGGATTAAAGCCCATGTGGGCTTATAAGCTTATTATAGAGTCACTATGATGGTTGATGGTTGGACTGGTCCCACTAGACAGTTCATCATCAATTTCATGTTGAATTGTGATGGGAGGACAATGTTCCTCAAGTTAGTAAATGCATCCGGTGAGAAGAAGGATGCAAAATACATTTACAAATTGTTAAAGCAAGTGGTGAAGGAGGTTGGAGTAGAGAATGTGATCCAAATTGTGACTGATAATGGCTCCAGCTACAAGAAAGCTGGGTTGAAGATGCAGGGGAACCCCAGGTATCAAAACATGCTTCTACTTCTAGTATTAATTTTCATTTTTAAATACATTTATTTACATTACATGTACACTTTATAACTTTGTATTAATGCCTTGATGGGTGGAAAAATATAGGCTCTTTTTGAGTCCATGTGTTGCTCACTGCATTGATTTAATGCTAAAGGACATTGGAAAGGTCAAGCTTGTGAAGAAGACTGTGGAGCAAGCCCGACAAGTTAGCACCTCATCTATAACCACACATATGCATTAAAGATGATGAGGGACAAGTGTCTGGCTGACTTAGTGAGGCCAAGTTTAACCAGATTTGCTATTAATTGGATAGCACTATAGAGCTTTGAGAGTAGGAAGACTGGTCTTAGGAGCATGTTTGCATCAGAGCAGTGGTTTAACTAGGAGGTTCTAGGTTCTTTATCCGTAGGAGAAAGGAGAGCACAGCATAGTTGTCAAGGCGTAGCTTAATCGTCGCCTCGGCGTCTGGGCTCCTTCGGAGCGCCTCAAATTGGCGTCGCCTTATTTTTAGGCAATAAGGCGTCCGCTTTTTTTTCTTTCTTTTTTAAATCACGAGAAAGATGCCTAATCGAAGGCATATAATGAAATGCTTATTAGATTCCGATTGTAAAGTATCTATTGTTTGAACCTATATGCATATGTATAATGACGCTACATGTGATCAAATGTTAAAATAAAAATAAAAACAAACAAAATTGAAAGAGAATAAGTTCTTAACTCAAGTCTCACACTCTCACTCTCACTCTAATCCCTAATCTCTTTCTCTCTTCCTCTCTTCTTCTTTTCCATTCCCGCAGCGACACTCCGGCAAGCAGTGGTCAGTGACAAGCAACTTCTTCTCTTCCTTTCTTCTTGCGACTTTTTATTTAGGACCTATTATGTGTGGTTTGTAGTATGTTGGATGACTTGAGGTAGTCTGATATTAGTTTTTTTATTGTATAAGATATGATAGATTTAGAGTGAATGAGATGTACACTAAAAATTTCACTTAAAACGCCTCAACCACCTCAAAAGCGCCTCGGAGGGCGCCTCGTCGACTCATCGCCTCAATTAGCCTAAACCGCCTTGCATCGCCTCGTCGCCGTGACAACTATGGAACACAGTTGATCATACTCGATGACAGTTTCTGGCATAATGTGAGGATAGTGGTGAAGATGCTTGAGCATGTGGTGCATGGGTTGAGGATGACAGATCAGCAGAAAAGACCTGCTCTACCACACATATGGGCTTCAGTAAATAAAATGAATCAGCAAGTTGCTCAGGTCTACCCACACGGCAACAAGAAAGTCCTCGACATCATCCAAGTTAGATGGGAGCCTATGTTGCAACATCCACTGCATAAGGCTGGTGAGTTGTTAAATCTATAATTCAATTTAATTTTCATTATATTATAACACTATTAAGTATTTAAGTATTAACTATTCGCTATTATTTCTTCTTTTTCTTACACAGCATACTATTTAAATCCCAAGTACCATTACAAGGACAATCTTGGGATGAGACAAGATTTGATGGATGCCATCCAAACTGCAGTGGAGAAGTTGGAACCGGATCCATCTAAACAAGCAACCATCCTTAGATAGTGATTTAATATTCACAATTCATAATTTTATACTAAATTATGAACTTAGTTATTCTTTTGTTTCTTTATATATTACATAAAGGCATATAAGGATGCCACTAGAAGCTTTGGTCGTTCCATGGCCGTATCAGGATAGGAATTCGCCCTTGGGGGTAAGTTCATTCATTATATATTTAATTATTATATCATATCTTTAACTTAGTTATTCAAGTATTGAAATGACTTGGAGTTTATGTTTGTTGCAGCTGAATGGTGGTTGCAATTTGGACGTGACTCACCCCACTTGAGTATGATACGATTGCAAGCAAAGTACTCTCCTAGACATGTAATGTAACCCAGGGTTTGGGTTAGATCTTCTAGGATCCTCTTTAGTAAGAACCAGCACAAATTAGGGCTCTTGGGTAGTTCGGTTAGGGTTGAACATGGGCTAAGCTTGCTGCCTTTAGGTGCACTTTATCCTAATGACTCTGATCAAAGAAAGGTTCTGGACAGCAATAGAGTTAGGGTTCAGACCTCAGAAGAGTTAAAGTAGTTGCAGAAATTTTCTGTCTCACTATTTTTCCTAAACAGGGTGCTGAATGAGAGAGGTGTTTACTATGACCTGCAGGTGGTGGGATTGAAGGGGAATGGACTGGGAAGATTGCAGGAAGGTGGGGAGGGTGCCTAAAGGTCTGAAACAGCAAGGGAAGGTGTTTCTAGGGCTTGTGGGGGTGGTGTTCCTGCTATGTGCCGAACAGGGGAGGGAGTAGGGTATCTTGTGTGTGGGGGAGAGGGTAAGGGAAAGGCTGCAATGGGTGGTGGGGGTTTCCTACTTACTTGTTGATGGCTGGTACTATTGCTTGAAGGCTGAGATGCTTGCGGGATACAGAACTGAATTTGAGAGCTTGAAGAAGATGAAGATGCTACTAGAATTTTCTGAAATACCTTGAGAATAACTCTCTAGCCGAGGCCGCAATGGTTTCCTTCCCCACGGCCCAAGCCTCTGATTTACTCAAACAATCCAACCTACTTTATTCAAAATAAAAGAGGCTATTTATAGCCAAATTACATGACAATTGGACTCAACTTGACTGATAAGGATCCAACTACTGACCTAACTCTTTAACTTGGACTCCAACCAATAAAAGAATTGGACTCAAGGTGGATCTCCTTTATAGTTTGGGGTACAGCACCTTACATGGACTCTTACTTGATTAAAACACTTGCTAATTAAGACAAACAAGGACTCAAAACATCCAACTTTGACCAAGTCAAACCACAACTAACTAACTTATAATGGAGTTAGACTCTTCAAAACTCAAAATTTACTAAGCAAAATTTTAAAAAAAATAATAATAATAATAATAATAATAAAATTAGATCCATAACCTTTGGATCAAGGGGATTCAAACTAGACCCACATTGAGCCCTAAAAGGGCAAGGAAAAAGACCAAAATACTCCTGGGGTATTCAGCCAGCTTTAAGATGTCTTCTTTGGGTCTGGTTTTTGGGGCCCACTTATTTGGGGGGGGGGGGGAGCCAACCGTGGTTACATCAAAGGGGGCTTTGAAAGTAGTATCATCCAGTTCAAATGACTAAATCCAAATCAGGAAATGAGATTTGAATGAAGCCTTGGGAGGACTGATGGATCAGCTGCAGAAAATTCATAAAAACAGACCAATTTGGTGTCACAGCATACAGTAGCGTAAGAGACATGTTATGAAATCTGAAAACAGCAGAATGGGCAAGAGAGCAGGTATCTGTCCAGTGTCCAGAACTAGAAACAGAGAGGAAGAAGAGAATTAACTGAAATGAAGGAAAGATCATACCTGGGAATAGAATCTGAGAACCGAAAAAGAGCAAAAGTGAGGATAGATCAATTGAACCAATCTAAGTGTCTCAAGCAAGAGTAGCCAGCAATAATGAAACTTCAGAACTTCCTATTCATTCTACTCTAGTTGACTTTTTAATTCTTTTATTTTTCTTGGGGAAGTTTGGGGAGGGGAATGTAGGTACCTAAAAACTCTCCAATGGTAATAAGTTCCAGTTCAGAAATATACACCATGTATTTATGAAAATTCCCAATCTATCCCACTGGAAGAAGTAGCCAAATTAACTAATGTATCCACGAGTTACAGAGGAAACTAACATGAGTTATATATCCATGTCATGGGCACAGTAGAGTAAAAATAGTACCACCAATAATAACACAATAAAACAGAAAAGTTATAATACATTGAATTAAAGTAGAAACAAGAACCACTGTACATGTCAATGTGATCTCCTTCACTGAACAAAATGGAAAAACCAGAAGAATTGTTTAAATAGCAGAGATCTACCTGCTTGAAGATAGTGCTAGTACCAGTCCCTTCCAGGCCAAGTAACAGAAGTTTCTGGATTCTTCTCTGCTCTAAGTATTCAGGCACTGACCTACTTGAAACGGTAGTCACATCTTCTTTTGGGCCATGAGTATTTCCCAGTGGTACAGGCAATGATAATAATGAACAAATGAGACGAGTTGATGCCTGCCTAGCAAAGACCAGTCTCAACTGTTTAACAAACCAATTTTATAACCACTGTTGAATGAGGTCCTACTAAAATATTGGTTGATACCAGAAATGGAACTATACCTTGCCCCATATATTTCCTTTTATGTTATTCTGACCTTCTTCCTCATAAGAGCCATCATCATACAACCAAAAATGAGTATCCTGGGGGCACTGGACCTTGGCCAACTGAAACAAAAACCAATGAGACCACACTTGTAGGAGAGAACATATCCCAAAATAAGGAAACAAGGAGTATAAAATTAAAATAGAATATAGACAAATCTCAATAACACATATATCCCAAGAAAAAGAGCAACAAACTGAGAGATGGAGAAGGCAAGGACAGGGGCCTGAGATGGGGAGGAAACAAATGAGAAGGGTGAGAGAGCATATATTATTAATAGCAACAGCATGTTTTTCTCTTTTAGGAAGAGAAAGAAAAGGACTAGGCAATATATTAAATAGGAGTAAAAAGGGGGAGAGATGGAAGAAACACGCTAATTTACATTCAGATATCTGCATCCTTAGACATCCCTATCTATACAGTCATACATCTTGCAAGAGAGGTCATCAACTTAGAAAACTGACTTAAAGACAGTTCAGTTCACTTAGCAACAATCAGCTATCCCAGGGCACCTGCTTTTCACTGTGACGAAGTCCACTTCATTGAGAGAATCAACTTGGACTTTCTCCTACTGAAACCCAAAGATTCTGCCACAAGAATTCCATCAATGTTTGCTACTAACTTCTGAACATTTACTGATTCTGGTTCCAGCCCAGAAGATACCAAGCAACTCTTCCAGTTGCACTATCTCTAACCACAGAGCCATACCCAGCACCATCTCCATAAGAAGATCCACCAGCAACTTGCACGGCCCAGGAACACCATGTAATAAAGGACCCACAGAAGATGGGGCTGAACACCCCCAAAAAGCACCATAGGGATGATTTTTTCTCCGAAGGCCCTAAATTCTTCTCTGAGCATCACTAGGGATAAGCTTCACCAACTCAGCAGCACAATATTGCATCCACATGAAACACCTCCATGACAACAAGCTTTCCTCCCACACAAATGCTGAGTACGGGAGATCAAATAAAAGATGATCACGGTGTTCTGCTCCATCACAACAAGCGCACACCCTGCCTTGATTTGTTATGATCTGTACTTTGGGATTCTTAGCCTAAAGAACATAAGCCCACTCCCCTTGACCAGTTCCTCATTTTTTTGCAAATAGCATCCCAAGCCATAGAAAGAGTAATATTACTTAAAAGATCCTTCCAAGACACCAAATCCTAACTGTTTACTCCAAGAGTCATTAAAATGCTATTATGACCAGTGGCCACTGGGCTTGAAGATACCATATGGGGAAGGGCTCTTTTTCTCAAGCCTTTTCTAATCAAAAGCCTCAACTCACATTGTCACGCACAAGCTCACCCATTTTTCAGGACTGTTCTGCACAATAACCTCAATCATATTCACTGAAGTTCTTCAAAACTCATCTCAAGAAGCCATAGATCCAACCATAAAAATGAGTCCCTACTATGAGCAATGAAGTACTTTAAACTTAGCCTTGCAACTTAGAGAAAGATCCCTCCCTTATCCAAATGGAATCTTGCCACAAGTATCTCTGTCTCATCCACATTGTCCAGTAGCAGTATTCAATTGTTGCAACATTCCATATATGACAAATTAGACCAGCCTTCTTCCAGTCTTGAACCCTGCACAGACCCAATCTAGCAAATTTCTCTCATCTTGCAGAAACTCCTTTGAAGCTTGAACACCCCAGCACAAAACAGGATTTCCGTGAGGATCAAGTTGATAAGCTGCAACACACACCCCAAAAAGAAGGCTTTAATTCTCCATGACCTGACATGACTCAATTGCTTGAGGGGGAGACGCACAATCAATCTTAGAGAAGGAGCTTGTAATTAAAGGGTACAAGAGTTAATTGAGCACTCGTAAAGCTTGGACCCTTTGTTTGTTCTCATTTATGCAGATACAGCTACACTCCAGCATACCATTTCTTTGGAACTTGGAAGTACTTATACACTAGAAGTAACCTTTCTGGTTCAAAGAAAGGCCTAACTCACTGCACGAGAAAACCAAATTAGGTGAGACCTCGCTGAATTGGTACATTTCTTCTTGCCCAACTCGATGGCTATCTCAGGTAAGGTTTTTGATGGGGGATGGAGCTGAAACCTAGTGTACACCTATTTTAATCATCTTTAACATGATGACAATATCATGTTCATGGAAAGATAAGTCCAACCTAAAAGTATGACTTAGTGGAAGCTAGGACAGACACTATTTATGGCTAATATAAGTTTTAGCAATTGCTTTTGTATTTTTACTTTATTCACTTAAGAAGTTATGGCATTGGTCATTAATAAGCATGTCAAGATATGCATGCCTTACCACTTCAGTGGTAACCACATTATGTGGGGTCCACCAGATTGGATTAGGTTTTATTTTATTTTATTAGATTAAGATATTACTTTCTCTTTTCTGCACTTTCTATTTTTATGTGGCTTGACTAGCATGCAATACATAGGGAGATTTGTTTTCTTTCCTTATTTTTACTTGCGTATAAGCAAGTCTATTTTAGGATAGCAATATTTGGAGATAGTTGAAGATCTTGTAACCAAATTGAGGGAGATTTGAAGATCTCTCTAATCTGGAAACTTTTCAATAGAAAATACATGGCCGAGGGGGAGAGTTGCAGCTTGCACAACTCTCCTTTCCCTCCATCTCTTCTCTTCTCCATCACTTCTTCTCTCTTCCTTCAGCTCTCTATTATTTCTAGCTTTTTTAACTTTAATTCTGCTACAAAGCAAATGCATCCAATAAAAATACTTAAAAAATCAAATTGTATAGTAAAAAAGCAAAGCTTCCCACCAAATCCAAGATTGTCTAGGTCTAATTTATATTGAGTGACTTATGACCTAGTTAACCTTACTCAGTGAGCGTGAAGGTTGTCAAAGTTACTCTAAATGAAAATATTATTTGGACTTCAAAAATAAATGAACATTTTCACACTTTTGTTTTTTAGCAATGTTTCACCATGTTAAGATATATAGAATTTTAGAATCAGTGGGAAAAAAAATGCACAAAAAACAGCATTTATGGGTTTGTATGGTAACGATTCTAGTACACTTATTATGTGTCATTTGCCCATTTTGGCACAGAAGTCACTAAAATCTTGTATGGTAAACCGGTCTGAAATTAGTGTGTGCCAGTTCAGCAAAAGTGTGCTGAACCAGGCATTTGGCACACAAAGTGGTTGTGCCCAAGAAGCTCCAAATTGGAGCTTCTTGGGCACAGAAGCAATTCTGTCCCAAAATGCAGGGTACAACAGGCTCGTGACGGCGCTTAGGGATATCGATATAAATTCCCTTATGTTTTCAATGTTGCCCTATGTTCTCTGCTCTCTCCTCTCTCTTGTCTCTGGTCTCTCTCAACTATCTGTGACTCTCTCTCTCTCTCTCTCTCATCTCTCTGGTCTCTCTCGACAATCTCGTGACTCTCTCGTCTATTTCGTCTCTGTCGTCTCTCTCAAGCCCTAAATCTCTCTGCACCCTACAACCGACTCTCTGCAACTGATCAAGGGTATATTGAAGCCGTGTGTGTGCAACCGAAGCAGCAACTTCAGGTTAGTCTACGATCATTTGAGGGTTTCCACTTCTAGGCATTGGTATCTTCACCTTGTTGTGAGGAATCTAAAGTTCGGGAAATGGAGTTTTGGAGTCATTCACAGTATCAATTAATGCTAAGAATGATATGAACTTATTTTTCTGCAACTTGAGTTCCTGTTTTATTTCATTTAATTTTTGTTAGTGGTTGAGTTTCTTCTGTTTTTCTTTATCTATTTAGATGATTACGTTTATTTTGCTTTTCTGATGGAATTGGAGTGGCTACCTCATTGCTTTACTGAGATTAAAACCAGTGGGATCAAGAAGCAGCAGTTGATAAAACCAGTGGTACAGTTGCTGATCCACCAAGGAAGAATAAGAAAAGTAAAATTGGGAAGTTGGAGAATGTTGGAATGAAGACTAAGAATAAGAAGATTAAGAGAGTAAACAAACAGAGTAATACCTCTATTAAGGAAGCTGGGCTCTTTACTGTTGGTTGGGCTCCCTGTAACCAATTACACTAGTGTTTCATCTTTGCAGTCAATTTTGGTATTTTGTCGTTGTTCCTTTTTATTAGTTAGTGATTACTGCAAGAGTTTGAGTTTGGATGATCAGAGTTTCTCTGTTACTTATTGGGGATATAATCTTTGACTCCATTAGTTATCTGTGGTGTCCTGAGTTTTCTAACTGTGTTAATTACTTCTACTTTGTAAAATGATACAAACTCCAATTTTGTTCACATTTTTATCATACTCATTCAATGATGTGAGATTTCATTGCAAAAATTTTTGATGTGGATGATGTATAGTTGGTCAAAATTTCTGGGAAAGACAAGATCAAGCTTTCTCCTTCCACGATGGATTTTCTCCATTCTAAACCTTGTACAGTTTCTCATGTATAACAAATTTTTAATATTCATGAATGTCTATTTAAATTGGGAACAGAATGGAACCCTATGTCCTAAGAGCTCAGGCCACACTGTGTTGTGGGGTTGAAAAGGACCCTTGGGCTGTAATAAAATTTTTGTCCTCTCCTTGTTTCCTACTCTATGGTGTTCTTGTTCTTTATTTTAACTCCTAATGTGTTATCTTCACAGATGTAGCTGGCCCCATGCAATAGTTTGAATAAGGCTTAGTGGTGGTTGTTATTTAATGAAGAGTTAGAAAGCAGTATATGAACCCTTGTGTTGTTATTATAGAAATGGCTGGGAACCTTATGAATTATGATGATCATAAAGAGATAATAAATGTTTAATATTTGAATCAAATAGAACTGAAAAACAAAGAAATGCTTCGAAGGGATGTGTGCCTTAAATCTCCTTTTTGCTGGCATCCTCCACACACTGTCGCAATTATTGATTATTGTAGCTCAGTGCAAAGTATAGAAATGTCTAAACAAAATTCTGAAGGCATGGAGTATGGACTCCAAATGTGGTTATCCTATGGTTGGCCTTGTTGACAGTGCTGCAATCTGAATTGCTGCTCATTTGTGCAGAGTTGCATATCTTCAAGGCAATACATGTATATCTACCACCACTGTGTGATGAACTAAGTTTATGAACAAAATTGACGGTGTCCTTTATTTTCCATTGCCTTTGTTTCTTGACTAATTTTAAAATGATTAACTGTTCTTGAGATGTCAAGAGAATTGTATATGAGAATTGCAGAAATTTACAACTGGAGTGCTATTTAAGTATGTAAAGAAGATTTTGTCTTCTGAATTGGTGGATATCCGCATGTAGAAAGCTGTGAGCATCACAGGAATCAAACTATTGAAAGCCAGAGACTAACTCTGAATAAATAAATAGACTAAATGTATTTCTTATATTAGACTTTCATAACAGGGATTATTAAATTTTTTCATTTTTTTATATTGAGTCTTTAGCTCAAAATGGAAGAGCACCTGAAGATAAACCAGGGTATGGTGGTTCAACTCCATCAGGATTCAAACATTAGTGCTCTCTTTATTAGTACCCTGTGTTTGCCAGACTTTCCATAGTACCCTGTGTAGTGTCCTTGCTGTATAATTTATTTTATTGGAAATATGCATACAGTTGAGTTTTCTGGTTTTTCGCCTTTGATCCAATGAGTTTTATTTTTGTAATACACATCTTAATGTGTGTAAAGTACGGATAGAAAGTAGGAAAACAGTATTTTGTTTTAGTCTGTTTTTGGGTTTCCATATAAGTTTGGAAGAGTCTACTTGGACATTACTTTGATTAACAAGATTCTGAAAAAGAAACATAGGTTTGTGATTTGCTCTATGAGAGTAAGATGAGATGTCATTGGAGGGAGGCCAAATAAGTCGGGGTAATTGGTGAGAGATCCTAGCCTGAAGAGAGACTACCCTATCTTCTTCTTCGTGCTTGTTTTTCACTTTATTTCTGAAGATTCCTGTGAATCAAGCTCATAGACTATATCCTCAACCAAGTTCCAACCAAATCGGTTCCTTCCACACCATATAAGTTGTGGACCGGAAGGAAGCTAGATTTGAGTTACTTGCATGCAGGGGGATATGCAACATATGTTAACTCTACTTCTCACCAATATGGAAAGCTTGGACCCAAAGGAAGAAAGTGTATCTTTGTAAGATATTCTGAACTCTCAAAGGGTTATGTCTTCATTGGACTAGATGAGAGTGAGAGGAGAACGGAACTTGAGTCTAGGGATGCAACATTCTTAGAGAATGATTTTCCATATCTTTCAGGAGTTAACAAAGAATCATTGGAATTCTTTGATATACAAGATAGTGATCTTGTCACTCCAGGGATTCAAACTCTGGATAATGAACCTAGGGTTCATCCAGAAGATCTGAGTGGGAGTGGGAGTGCAGATGTGATACCTACCTCATAGGGTGAGCAATCTGACATGCACTTGCGCCGTAGTGGGCGCGGGCTAGTTCCTCGTCGATGTTTTGACATTGAGGATTAAGCCTACATGGTAACTCCTAAAGAGATCGACTGTGATATGACTCCAGTCGATGAGCATGACCGAAGAGCGTGCAGGAAGCTCTTACGGGGACAAGCTCAAAGGAATGGTTGAAAGCAATAAAGGAAGAGTTGGAGTCGATGAAAGTTAATCATGTCTGGGACTTGGTTGACTTACCACCGAGCCGAAAGGCAATTGGAAACAAGTGGGTTCTCAAGATCAAGAGAAAGGCGGATGGATCTATAGAGAGATTGAAGGCTCATTTAGTGGCTAAGGGCTACACCCAACGAGAGAGTGTTGATTATGAGAAAACTTTTTCCCTTGTGGTTAGGTTTGCCTTCATTCTCCTCATACTAGCCATTGTTGCTTAGTTGGACTTAAAGCTTTATCAGATGGATGTAAAAACTGCTTTTCTCAATGAAGAACTTGAGGAAGAAATCTATATGGATCAACCTCAAGGCTTTGAAACTAATGGACTTGAGCGCAAAGTGTGCAAACTCAAGAAGCCCATATATGGCTTAAAGCAAGCATCTAGACAGTGAAATGTGCGCTTCCACCAAGCTATGATGGAAAATGAGTTTTCCGTGCTTAAGGAAGACCACTGTGTTTACACCAAGAGATCTTATGGTAATTATGTAATTCTAACACTATACGTAGATGACATACTCATGGCTAGTAATAGCAATGAGCTATTAAAAACCATTAAGAAATGGTTGTCCTCCGTATTTGATATGAAGGACATGGGTGAAGTAAGCTATGTGCTTGGTGTCAAGATTGTCAGAAAATAAGCAAAAGAGATTACTAGGTTTATCTTAGGAGACCGATATTGACAGTGTCTTAACGAGATACCAGATGCACAACTGCAAACCAATAGATACTCCAGTGGAGAAGGGTTTGCATTTGGGCCTTGATATGGGTCCTAAGACTCCAAAGGAGAAAACCAAGATGAAAAGAGTTCCATATTCCAGTGCAGTGGGTAGCCTTATGTATGTTATGATGTCTACTAGGCCAGATATTTGTTATGCAGTGGGTTTGGTTAGTCGGTACCAATCAAACCCAAGCATAAAGCACTAGAAAGCAGTCAAGAGGATATTGAGATATCTCAGAGGAATGAGTAACTACATGATGTGTTACCAAGGATCGGATTTGTGGTTAGTTGGCTATAACGATGCTGACTGGGCTGGAGACATTGATGAGCACAAATCAACCTCTAGATATGCTTTCTTGTTGAATGGCAGGGCCATTTTGTGGTGTAGCAAGAAGCAGACTTGTATATCACTCTCGACCATGGAAGCAGAGTATGTGGCATGCTCAGTTGCGGTTCAAGAGGCTGTTTGGTTGAGGAGATTCCTACGACATACTAGATTGTGATGACATCCAAAGAGGCTGCCCTTGTCTATTGTGATAGTACAGCAGCTCTTAGCTATGTCAAGGACCCCAAGTATCATGGGAAGACCAAACATATACAGTTAAGATATCATTTTTGTTGGAGACATTATATCAAGGAAGAAAGTTGTACTTAAGCACATATTTACTAGTCAGATGGTAGCTAACCCTCTTACCAAACCTATAGCCAAGGATGTTTTTATTTCTCATGTAAAACCCTTGGGCTTGCGTAGATTGTGACTTACTTTTGCACTGAAACTTTCTTATTATTAAGTAATATAAGTTCATTCCAGCATTTATTTTTCACTTTCTATATGATTGTGTTCTTCTAGCATAAAACGAGATATTTCAATAGGCAAGAGAATGGCTCACTCACACGAGCATTCGCCTCTAGCACCTTGGAGGCGAGTAGAGATGAGACAGATTGTGAACGACTTTGTGTAGGTCAATTCATAATCATGATGTCGCCTTAATTTGGAATCAAGATGAGTTTCTCTATTGTGAAGAGAATCAACATGAATGTTCCCACTATTCATGTTGCCTATAGAAGCCAATGCGAATACTTTATGTGGCGCTAGGGTGGCAACAACAAAGAAACTCGGGTTAGGTGCAAGAGGTTGCGTCTAGACTAAGACCTGTATGGTGTTAAGAGGGACATACGTTCTATTGTGTATAGAATGCTCCACTATAACACGTATATCATACTATGTTGCTTAGTGATCATTGGAAATGAGAGGATAGATCCCTGCTCCTTTCATTGTGTGAGTCTTGGACCTTATGGTCCATTAGTGTTCTTAGTGACTTTCGACAAGATCATGAAACGAAGGGTTGATGTGGCTACTTTGGGGTGTTACTTATGATCATGATTGATCCGACCTAAAGGGGCATTACCGGGAAAGGAGTCAATCCTAAGTGTAATGATGGTCTAGGGCGAAAGGAAAGGTTTGATTCAACTGCACCCTAAAAGTGTTTACTGGCGCCAACTGTATGTGTTACGGTAGTGAACATTTTAAGGACAAGAAGGTGATCTCTCAGAGGGATCGAGATACCTTTAGTCTGGTGAGTTTAAATAAACCTAGGATATTGTGGTATATTAATGCTTATTTGACGTGTTTCTTTGAGTGATGTGTCTTTCTGGCCTTCTGGGAAGGTTTCTAGTTTGGGGCTCACGCGTGCAGGTATATCACCGGTCGCCCAACCCATTTGCCAATATGACTTGTGGATGTTAGTGTCTGGGACACAAGAGGTCTACGTATCTGGGATACATGGCAAAGAGATCAATACATGTATATCTGGGATATACATGTGTGTCTAGGACACACTGTGATAGAGAGATCGAATGTGTATATCTGGGATATACATATGTGCGTGGGACACACTGTGACAAAGGGATTAACACTTGCCAAAGAGATCGAATGTGTATATCTAGGATATACATGTGCCTGGGACACATTGTGACAAAAGGATTAACACTTGCCCCTGTGCAAGTGGGAGATGTTGGGATTTATTAATTATTAATATAATTATATGCCCAAGGGCAAAATTAGAAAATCACTTTTAAGGCGGTTACAAAATATAGAGTTATATATTTTGGTAACCACCGTATCACTTGTGTGATTGATTATTTGTGCATGAGTTTTTCCTAAAACAGGCAGCTCCCTTTCTCTCTCTCTCTCTCCAAGAAACGCAAGAAGGAGAAGTTATTCGAGGATTTTCTTCTCCTTACTTTGGATCTCAATACCATCCTTCCACAAGGCATTTGAGTTGTGGAATTAGTTCCCTCTCCTCATGATTGTGGAATCAAACCAGTGACGAGATTGTGGAGGAACGAGGACGTGGATCCAAATTTCTTCCGCTACAAATATTATATTTTTGGGAACGTGAATCCAGGTAAGGATCTTTCCCCTTTTATTTCGAGTATAAAGATATAGAATATAACCTACAATTTTTATCTCAATTCTCACTCTAAATCATAGAAAAAAATTTGAGGGAAACTCAAGTTTCGACCAGGTGAAAATGGGAAATTTAGGTGGGAAACTAGGAAATTTTGACAAAACTTAAGATTTTTTCGTGCAAGTTTTGACATCAAATTTCAACAAGTTTTATGGAGTATTTTAGGGTGAGACTCTGCATTTAAATTAATTAGAGTATAAAAAACACATTGGCATATGCATTTCGCTAAAAAAATCAATGTAGATATGTCATTCAATGTACATAACATTAATGTAGGGTTGTCCAAGAAGTACATTATAAGCTTAACTACTTAAGTACATAACATTCAATATATAACTTCTAAGTTCAAAATATCAAATACAAAGTAACTAACAATAAAAGAAAAGTACAACTCAGCGCCAAGAGGAGTGCCTCAATGGATCCATCCCGTAAGCTAAGTTGTATTGTGCCTGTGATATCCTCTCCTCCAACCAACGAACATAGACATCCCTTAACATTTTATGCCTATGGTTGTCAAGGTAATCAACAGCTGCAGCTTTATAAGTTTGGTCATCAACATGACTAAGATAACCAGTCTGAGGGAATGCATAATTTGGATAGGAAAATTCTGATGGAGAGAGTATTTGTCATGGTATTTGGGGAAACATGAACGAAACAAAAAAATAAAAAATTTGGAAAAACTACAAAACTTGCAAGAAAAAATCACATGTTTCTATGAAATTTCTCATGTTTCCACAAAATTTCCCATGTTTCCATAAAATTTCCCATGTTTCCCACGAAATTTGAGAAACTTTTTTCTCATGAACCAGCTGGGTTGAACCAAGTTTCAACAACTTTCAAGGTTTTGATGAAATCTCGATGGTTTTGATCGAAACTTGGGATTTTTTTTGGGTCACCCAAAATTTCATTTCGAGGTTCCAAAAGTGCAAAATTTTGACCGAAATTTCACATGTTTCAATCAAATTTTGTACAGTGCTCTGAATTCATGTTTCCATTTCCATTTTAGTTTCTTCTAACTCACTTAGAACTGTTTCTGGTGTTTCTTAAAGCAGAAACACTTGGTGTGTTATCAAATAAGTCCTAATAGCCATGACTGGGTTATCCCAATTCTCATTCTAAATTCCTATTTCTATTTCCATTTTAGTTTCTTCTAACCTTACTGCCAGACTACTTGCTAAATCATGGTTTCTCAACTTGAGTTATTAAATCAGTATTCATGAATCTATGTAATATATCTCCACTTCCGCTTTCTAATTTTACTTTGTGATTATCATTCTACTATTTCACTACCTGAAGTCTGTTCTGAAACCAGTTTCTGTCTTGTTTGAGGTTCTTAAATCTAATAAAATCATTCGGTAACTTTGATCTTGCCATTAGATTTCAAATTATTCTATCAAAAATAGAGGGTTTATATTGCCTGTTCAGGCTGTCCAGCGACAGAGCACACCCTTATTCTTCTGTTGGCATAAATATCCTCCAGCGTAGCCAAGTCAAATTGTTTTCTTGTTGGGAATTTTTTATTTTCCAGCTAAAAGGAAATGAAATAAATGACCCTAAGTATTCATACAACCAAAGATTATGTTTCCTATGTTTTAAGTAAGTATAAGGGTGTCGACCAAAACCTTACCTTCAGCAATCTGAGCTCAGTCTTGGTGATTTCACGGCCATTGATGTAAACTTTTGTGTTTCCATTACTGGCATCTAACCGGAGCTTTCCACCAACATTCAGTTTCGAACTTATGATTCTATCTGGTTTCTCACCTTCCTGCAATCCAACAAATAAATATAACCACAGGAACCAAAGTTAAACCAAGGAACTGATCCTTTAAACAACACAAGGAATTATATTTCTACCTTCCCCCAAAGCCCAGAATCCTTATCGTACCAGTACTTCCCTGGTTTCAGCTTCAGGGGAGGGGTTGGACAACCCAAAATTTCTTCCAGTTCTTCTTGCCTAAGTGCCCTTCCATTGATAATAAGTTGCTCAGGTCGAAGCTGGTTTGCCGAGCATTCTTTCTCCGTTTTCATGATCTGCTTAACCTCCAACGGACTACAAAGTCTGCTCAACATCCTAGAACACTTGCCCAAACTCGATCTCTTAGACTCATCTATGGGTTGCCCAATGCAGCCCACACACTTGCGGCCTTCAGGCATGGAACCCATGGCCTTGAGCACACAATTACTACAGTATCTAGCATCACACACTAAACAAACCTCCCTTTCCTTCAACCTGCTCCTTTTCCCACATCTGCAACACACTCTTTTCTTCCTTCCCTTCCCCCGATCTCGACCCACAACAGGGGAGAGTGACTGTGCCTGATCTGCTACACTGGACCTGGACGAGGACAACTCATCATCCTTGTCCCACTCGTCTTCAGTATTGAAAGTCACAACCGCAGCTCGCTTCTGCTTCGGTGGCGAGCCATTGACGGCAGTAGCAGACACTGAATTCGGATCCAGAACCGCTGACGAACGTTCGGCTTCATCTCCTCCTCCATCTCCGCGATCAGACTCTTCTGACTCCCCTCTCTTCGATTCAATTTGCATTCTCGATGCAGAAAACGACTTCCAAGTTCCAACAGACATTGAACCAGAACTTGAGCCTCCATTATAAAATCTACTAAACCTTGAGGCGTTCGACACCACCGGCATGACTGGAATAGAGGCCTTGGGGGAAGGTGAAGAAGAAGCCTCGAAGGCAGCAGCGACCAAATGAGATGTTCGAATTGAAAGCGAATCCATATCGAGAGGATCAACCCTGGGAACCTCATAAGGGACCGGAGGACCCTGATACTCAATAGCGATGGAGTAGTCAAGGTGTTCTTCGTCCGGCAAAGGAGCCCCCGGAGGTAGCATTCTGCGCAACGTCTCCTCCCACTCTTTATCCTCCGCTGATTTACTCGCCATTGCCAGAACCAGTAAGATTAGTCTACAACAATCGATAGAAGATCAAATTCCACTCCAATCCCCCGTCCAAGAAGCTCATAGCTAGGGTTTCACTGAAACCAGAGACGGAATGAGAATCACATCAATCAATCAATCCATGAAAGAGAGGTCAATCAATCAATCCATGAAAGAGAGGAGAAGAGGAGTTGGAGCTTGGAAGTTAGGACCAGTGACTAGTTGAAAGAGACAAAGACGGAAGTTTTCTATTTAACTGGAGGTTTGGTACTTTTGTGGTGTCGAGGTTCCGTGAAATTTGACGTCATTATCGATGAAATGAAAACGTAACCTTCTTACGAACAAAAAGCCGCCACAGACGTGCGTCACGCCACTATTGGAGCAGATTCACGAAGCAGCTGTCTTCTACTGCTGGGTAGTTACATTGCGATTTTGCTTCAGTCCTTACATTGCGATTTTGCTTCAGTCCTGCGCATTAACTGTTCGTGCGGTAATTTTGCTTAGGTCACCGTCAAGCCAGCCGTCTGGTCTAATCGGACCGCTGGATTCATTATTACATTAAAAATTCAAACCGGTCCGGTCCAAATGTTACCAAGCGGTCCGAGTTGGGCGGTTCGAGTGATATATATAAGTGAAGTATTGGTATTCCATACCAATTGGTTAATACGTTTTAAAAACACAACATACATACAATTGTTTTCGTATATACGATTTGAAAATGACAAATACTTTTTCAAAATTTCATCAAAAGCGGGACAAAGAACTCGTGTTTCATTTCAAAATCAAAAGCCCCAACTTTCTATATACGAACTTGCAGAGGAGAAGACGAAGACGAATGCAAGCAGCAACTTGACGAGTTGAAAGCTTCCCAATTTTGATCGAAGCAGAAGAGTTATAGCTTGAAGCAGGAAGCAGCAGATTCAATCGCAGGTTTTCAACCCAGTTTTCGATTGAAGGAGAAGAAGAATCTTGAAGCAGAAGAAAGAAGAAACCCTCAAAACCCTCTTCGGTTCTTCCATCTTTTGTTGCAGTTCTTACTTCGTGCTTCTTCTCTATCTCTCTGGTGTTAACAGGTAACATTTCGTCTCAACCTTCTGGATGTTTGTTTGTTATTGGAATGTTACCATATATTCTTTTGGGTGTTGTTGAGTAGATGAAAACCGGTGTCTGTGATTATGAAAATAAGCTTGTTTTATTAGGTATTCTATACTTGTTGGGCATTTGATCCTATGGTTTCCTATATAATAGGTCATTTTTATGAACCTTAAGTATAGTGTTGCAAACGAGATAGCTGTTTTTGTTCCACTCCTACTTTTATTTTTGTGTTTTTCTTTTAAATTGAACTGGTTCAAGCTGTGGTTCATTTAAATGATTTTTTTTTTGAGATTCAGTGCTATAGATATGATTCTTAGGACTTTGTGCCCTATCTTCTATGCTTATCTTTGAACAAAGGTTTTTTTCCCCTTTATAACTTGGACTATCTCTTGTAATCCAGGTTTCCATAACCTAAGTGTCATTTATTCTTCATTTTTTTAAAGCATTACAATATCTGTAGTTGCAGTTTTCTTATTAGTTTTATAGTGTGAGACTATCTTTTCATGTTTGCCTCCTGCAAAGCTTTTTGGTAGCATTACAATATTTGTGGTTGCTGTGAATTTTAATATTGAGTATTATCCTTTGGACAAGATGATCTGATTGTAGTTGAAATCCTTATTAGCATTTTGGTTTGATGCCCTCATTTTGTTTCTACATATACCATGGTTGCAGTGATTGAAACTAGAATTCCCAACCCACTGTTTGAACTAGAGCACTTCTAGCTAGTAAGATCCTTGAAAGCATGATATGAACCTTGCGAAGAGAGAGTTAACTGTTGATGTACATAGGATCATTTATTTTACTGATCCTTGGAAGAAGCCTCTTATTTTTTGAGTTCATTACAAATAAAATATGATATCTGTGTTTCGACTATAAACCGATTGATTAGTAAAACTCTTTTCAACTGATTGAATTTTCTTTTAACATATGAGACGAAATAGATGTTGAATATGGTGAAACAAAGTAAATAAAACCTTACTGTTTTGTAGGTTAAATGTGTTATGTAGTCTATCAATGAAGGAAGACGGGGGGAACCTGTATGATGGAAAATATCTTTCTTTACTATATTGAATACCTAGTATTATGAATGCAGGGAATTTAAGTCTTGAAGCAAAGTAACTAAATTTAAGAGTTTTAGTTCGAGTTGTAGATTATGGCTCTTCCGATCATATCTTGGGTTTGTCCTTTTTCTACAACTCACGTATTTCATTTATTTATTCTCTTAACCATGTGCTTGGAGCTAGGCAAGACTGATTTAGGAATAGTAACTTTGATGGCTGGAAATCCATGGTCAGGGGTAGCTTGTAGGTGTTAGAATTCTAATTTATGTATGGCAAATCCAATTCGTAAAGGAGATTGCTATTTTCATTATCTCCTAATTTTCATACTCTATTTTCTTTCTGACTCAACATCCTATTATACAAAAGGCCTTAGTAGCCAAAGATTCTTTTACCCAATTGATTGATTGGATTAAGGGCTAACAGCCCTACTTGTGAGAGCCAAAATTCCTCATCCCCCTCGTCTACTTTCTTCTGCTTCTTCTTTTTCTTTTCTTGATATACTAGAACCGTTTTTGGGGTGGTGCCGCTGCTACTAGACCGTGTTGTTATTGAAAAGCGAAACATTAAGAGCTCCCATTGGGATCACTTATGCTTAAGCTTGGACGCCTTGAGAAATTGAAGAGGAATTTTTTTATGGCAGAATAACTTCATCAAGACAAGCCGGGATGAGATTGGCATCTGTAGCCGCTTGAGTATTCTTGACCACTCCCTCTTGGAAACCTTACATCATTTTGGTGTCTTTTTAAACTCCAAGTGTAAAACCCAGCCCTAACCTTGACCCGGGAACCTTGTTATTTGTAGGTCCGATGACCCGAAGTAAAGTAAGAAGTCAGCTTTGGGCCATCCCAGTAGAGGACTTGGTGTCTGGCTTTGGATCCATGAAAGTTGATGATGAAGTTCTATTTATGGAAACTGAATCTTGATGAAGATCGGATTAGTTGATGGACTTGGAGTGCTCTCTATCTTGGTTTGAAGGCATTTCTACCTATTAGGTAAGTCATTTGACATGTGTGCAAAACCCCTTTAGGATTGGATTTGATCTGGGTCTTCAATTACCTGTTTTGGATTTGCTGTCAGCATTGGTCGACTGATTGGTCGACTGGGCCAGTCGACCAATCCACTCGACCAATGAGTGCTGTCTTTGGCAATTAGGTTTTTCTTGCTCTATTTAAGTCCAATCTCGAGTCCACTTCGTATTTGCTGCCTCCAAACTCTTTGGAACGAACCAAAGACCTCTGCAAGTCATCTCCCTTGTATCCTTGGTGTTTTCTTGACGGATCTTCGTCAAAACTCTTCCTTTTGCATCAAAAGGTATGTCTACACTCTCTTGTTCTCCTCTATCTCTTATTTTCTTTCCTTTTTGAGTTGAGACAGTAGAGGAGATGCTGCATTCTCTGTTGCAAACATCTCTGGACTTGTTCTCATGATCATCCTAAGGATTAGAGGCTAGAACAATGATGTTAACCATGATCATTGCAAGCTTTTGAAGGAATCATGATCAAACCATGATCTAATCTTGTTAAACTTCTGATTTGAATTCTGATCTCCTTGGATCTTCTATATTGATCATGTTAGTAGTTAATTACTGTGTTTTCTTTCCATGATCCATGATCTATCAATCTCTAGTTGTTCTCTTCTACCATACTATGTGTTCTTCATGAATCATGGTAGTTACATATATGGTAGGTTTTATTTCCTTATTTAGATTTATGCTTCTAGGCCTATTTCCTTGAAGATCTAAGTATGTTTTCATGTTTCCTTTACCTGAAGCAATGATCCATCCTCCTATTGTTCTTGTCTTTGATTTCTATTTCGAATTCATCAAGATCCATGGTTTATCTAATTATGGTAACTTTTTGTTTCCTAATTTGGATCTTGATGTCTTGATTTGATTAGTGTTTTGAGGTCCCCTATATGTTAGAATACTACTGATGTAGTTTACCCCTTGATTAGTACCCTTTTGAACCACCAAATTCGGATTTCATATCTTAAAACTCTGTTTTTTTTAGGCTCTTTATCTGCATTGGTCGACTGATTGGTCGATTGGACCACTCGACCAATCCACTCGACCAATGAGTACAGCAACTCCAGAATTGGTCTGTGTTGGATGTTTTGGTATCTTTTCTGTTAGGGATCTTTCCTAATATGTTGTATACACTTGTTTAGGACCTTCTTCTCAAGTTTGCCAAGATCTTACTTGATTTCTTAGGATTCCTTTGCGAGTTATAAAAGGTAAGGATGGTTATTTCCTTAATTACATAGATAGCATGAATCTAGTTTCTATATTTGAATATCATTGATATGTTTCCTAAATTAGATTCTTACAATGATATACTACTGTTGCATAACTTTGATTACAGTAGCGTTGCTTAATCATATTAAATTGATTCATGTATGATTTACTTACCAATTGTATACAAGTGATTGTAATTATTGATTTCTTTCCATATATGAAGTTACCATATATGTGATGATATGAATTGATGCATGTGTATGCTTAAGTATGGTTTGGAAAGGAGAGGTGTCCTTTTGACACTTCTGTCCTTGGACTACTACGGGAATATTACGGGATGTTTCCGGAGATGCCCTCTGGACACCTTCCTAAACTGTTGGATGACATATCTAGGATTGTCTAGTAGTGTTTGGCTAGGATGTCCTGTTATGTCAGACCCTAATCGGAGGGGTATTGAGACCGAACGACCCGTGGTAGCAATGGGGATTCATGGGCGCTCAAGACCGGTAACCAACCCGTGAGAGGACAGGAATCCCATTGTGGGGGCCATTTATTGGTAGGGTTGCATATGGTTAGACTTGGGCTCGCGGGCGCTCAAGACCGGTAACCAACCCGTGAGAGGACGTGAGAGCTTCCCGTTTACCATATGTGGATAACCAATAGGGTTGATGAGTCCGTAGTCAGGGACTATGAGGACTCTAGTGTGAAGGATACCGGAAAGGATCGTCAGGGACGAGGAATGGACGTATCTGGATCTGACTTGATGTAACTAAGTAGAAGACTTGCATTTGGCTAGGCTTAACCCTGACATGCGCCGGTACTTAGACCAATGGTGATGTGAGAGAGTGGTGACTTAACCCCCTGCCATGGTTAGTCCTGAGGGATGAAGGACCCATTACCAATCGGCTGCTCAAGACCGGTGAAATGATCCGTGAGAGAATCCAAGATATCTTAAATGGTTGAGGATGTGAGCGGACCTTCCTAAAGAAGTACGGTGCTATGACTTAAAGCATGTCTGCCAATAGAGACCAGCATACATAGAGTTAGATTCATTCATTCATTGCTTGTCTCATATCATATTGCATTTATGTTTGTTCTGAAATTCTGCCATTTAGGTTATTATGGAATTTAACTGCCTTACTGAGTTTCTTTGAAACTCATTCCTTTATTGTACAATGTTTGTTAGACTATCCTGTAGGTACTGAGTACTATGACGGTCCCTATGAAGAAGCGCAAAGCGAGGAGGCATATCTCCAGGAAGGTGATTGCGGTTACCACAATTACACTGAAGATCCCGCGAGTGGTTATGCTCCGTACGATGCTTAGTCCGACCATTGAGTGGAAGCGTCCTTGTGCCATTTATGAGATTTACACTTATAAGGATGTTGTCTATAAAGTAGAGAACAATTTAGTTACCCATTGTACTTGCTACTGGGATTAGATTTTGTCTAGTTTATTCTCTTTAGAGCTACTTTCCGCTGGTTGTAGAGTGGGATTTTTGCCTCACTTTACTTATCTGTTTGACACTCTGATTATATCTATTATTCTGATTTATATATGATTCATTCTTTCCTTATTGGATCTATGGTTTATCTTCCGCACTTTTATTATGATTGTTCATGATTATGTTATTGTTTATGTGGGAGGTTGATCACTCGATACCTGATCTTCGGGCTGTGGATCACACTCTCGGGTATGCCAGATAGGGTACCGGCTGGGAGGACGTGACACCAAGGGCTTGAGTTGAGAAACAATAGCAATCTCTTGTTCAATACATTTTGTTTTCTTTGATGCTATGAATCTTGTAAAGTTGCAACTCCATACCAACCAAGGTTGACTTGGATCTTGGTGGAGCTTGAGTTTGATATTATGAAGGTTGAATACCTTGAGTTTTGGCTCAAGTTTTCCACCAATATTTATATGGCTTCAGTTCACTCTGACCATTTATGTATAAGCTAGTCATGTGAATCAAAAGTTGAAATTAGCTAATTAGCTATACACCACAGGAACTGACCTGTTACATATGATGGTAGTAGAGTGTAAT
This sequence comes from Hakea prostrata, assembly GCF_041222555.1. Taxonomy (NCBI): domain Eukaryota; kingdom Viridiplantae; phylum Streptophyta; class Magnoliopsida; order Proteales; family Proteaceae; genus Hakea; species Hakea prostrata. Next base: position 31,681,593 of record NC_142606.1, read on the forward strand.
AAAGTGAAACAAATGGGGGTTTGCCACTAAAGTTGTTGTGTGGTGATTGTTTTCATATGATACTTTGCTGCTCCAGGCCCAAAGTTGGATGATTTTATGTTGCATTTTTGTGGTGATTATTTTCATGTTGTGATGCATGAGTGACGCTGTAAAATCCAGCCCTATCCTAACCCTGACCCTAACCCGGATCCATTGTTGTTTATAGGTCCGAAGACCCAAAGCGTTGGTAGAAGAGACTTGTGGACCCTTTTGATTGATAATTTTGAGTTAGAGTCCGAGCCCATGGACATTGATGATGATACCCCTTACTTGAGTACATTGTCGGTGTTTAGTGAGAATCTGCGCATCGAAGAAGAGTGATTTAGTTGAAGCACCTAATGGACTCCTATGCGCAATCCGAAGGTATTTTCCGAAACTAAACTTCTTGATTGACTTGTAGAAGCAAGCCCCACTCAATTTGACCCTGTATAGCCCTCTGAATCCCTGCCCGAAGTTGCTGAACTAATTATGGATTTTCTGTTGAAACCTATTTTAGTCGATCCTCTTTGGTCGATGCCATCGACCAAGACCATCTACCAAAGTTGCCCAGACTCGAAGTTAATGATTCTTTGGAATATTCCCTATTCTATTTATACTAGCCACGTGTTTTGAGCCCTATTCTAATCATTATCACTCCTAAGAACGTGGGGAGAGCTTCCCAAAGCACCTCCTAGGCATTAGTGAAGAAGATTCCACCCAAATCATTGTCAATCATTGTTTCTTATCTCCATCAACAACTACACCGTATGATTCATCACTCTCACTCTCTATTCTATTCTTTTCTATCCCTCTTTTGCTGTTGAAACCTTGGAAATGGTGTTGCAACCTTGCAACCATCACTCCAAGTGTTCACTCTTGCTTAACCTATGATTCTCTCCCTTGTCCATTGATGCTATGCTCTCATTTCAAGCCTTGCATATGCATTCCTTGATTTTCTTCTTAACTTCATGCTTTCTTGTCTAAAACTGAGGTATATAGTGTGATATATCTATGTTACCACTAGCATATGATCCTAATCAAATTCCTATAAGTTTCCCTAGCTAATGCATGCCTTTCCAATGCAAATGCAATCAATTTCAATCCATGCTATGATTCTTGTCTATTGAACTTAGTAGCTCAATTTGGGGCTTTCTATTTAGACCATTAGATTATGTTAATTCCTTGATTTGTAGTGTTCTTATACTGTTCTTAAGCATCCCTCCAAGTTTCGGCCCCGGAAGACCAATTTCGGACCAAAACCCCCAAAACCCATTATGCCGAGACTATTTTGGTCAATCATCCTTGGTCGATGCCATCGACCAAGAGCATTGACCAAACTTGTTGCTGACAACAACTTCAACTAGTTTTGACCCGTTCAACATCCGATCTTCCCGATTTCTTCTCTAATCCTTATTTATGTTTGTTTAGGGTCTTAACACTACTTTTGGATCATTCCTTGGTAACTCTTGAATCGTCGTCAACTCAACTTAAGGTAAGGATGGTTATCGTCATAAACACATAGGCTATGTACTTATGTTTTGATGCTTATAACTTAGTGAACATAGCCTCTTAATTATTTTTGAATATCATAGGACTACTATACATGTTTTAGAACAATAATATTGTGACTTCATATGCCCTTGTTATAATGATTTATTATTCTTGCTACTTGTATATATGATGAATCATTTCGATGTTATTATTTAACTTTTATCATGATGATGTTTCAAATGAATGCGATATGATGGACTTGAGTATGTGATTGCCTAGGTATAACTTGGGATTGGGGAGTGTCCTATTGACGCTTCTGTCCTTGGGCATCGGAGGGAATAGTATGGGATGTTCTCCGAAGGTGCCTATCGACACTTTCCCGGGTTATTGAATGACATATAGGATTGTCTAGTTGTTTGGCTAGGATGTCCCTATCGTATCAGACCCGAATCGGAAGGGCATTGAGACCGAACGACCCATGGTAGAGTATGGTTTGATGGGCACTCAAGACCGGGTAACCAACCCGTGAGAGGACATAAACCATACTATGGATACCCGAAAGGGGCCATTTATTGGTAGGGTTGCAAATAGCTAGACTTGGGCTCACGGGCGCTTAAGACCGGTAACCAACCTGTGAGAGGACGTGAGAGATTCCCGTCTATTATTTGTGGATGACCAATAGGGTTGATGAGTCCGTAGTCTGGGACTATGCTGACTCTAGTGTAAAGGATACCGGAAAGGATCGCCGGGGGCGAGGAATGGACGTATCTGGATTTGACATGATATGACTGAGTAGATGACTTGCATTGGGCTAGGCTTTACCTTGACATGCGCCAATACTTAGACCAAATGGTGATGTGAGAGAGCGGTGACCGAAACCCTATCCAAGGTTGTCCGGAAGGTTTCAGGACCCAATTCCCACCGGCTTGAGTGATTGAGACCTACCCAAAGAAGTATGGTGTTATGACTTAAAGCATGTCTACCTTAGAGACAAGCATTCATAGAGTTAGAACCATACTTGCATCATGTGTTTCATATCATATTGCATCATGTTATGGCTTGTATCATATGGCATATGTTTTATGGAATGACTGCCTTGCTGAGTTCTTTTGAACTCATTCCATTTGTGCAAATGTTGTTAGATTTTCTTGCAGGTGTTGAAGACTCCGATGCCACACTCTACAAGACAGACTTTGATATCTCATACTACCCTCCGAGTGGTAGCTACGGTGAAGATCAGAGTTATGGTGCCGAAGAGGATTACTCTACGTACCAGGGTTAGCCCCACTGTAGTGAGGAAGCGGCCATGCTGGGCTTTCTTCATCCACACTTCTAAAGAGATAATCATTAAGATAGAAGAAACCCTTGCTTAGTGCCCCATTTCTCTGGATTTTTGTTAAACATTTGGGATATGTAATTAACTTTCTTTGAGTTACTCTTTAGACATGGGATTGTAACTTAACTTGATTTTACTACTTTTCCACTACCATTGAGAGAGTGACTTTCGCTCATTTTCTCATTCTTATGATTATACTTATACACTTGGTATCATTTATTTCCGCACTATGATTATTTGATTTTATCTTATTCATGATATATGTTATTTATTGCTTTTACCTTGATTATCATTGTTCATGATTGTGTTATCGCGTGTGTGGGAGGCATGGTCCCTCAATGCTTGATCCTTGGACTATAGATCACATTCCCGGGTATGCCAGATAGGGTACCGGCTGGGTGGATGTGACAGACGCCACGATGACATGAGTCAGTGGTAATCGTTTTCTTCGTTTGTGATATTGAGGAGCAAGCATTCTATTAAAAGAATTGTTCTTACTTGTGACTTCACATGGATTGTTGCACTCTAGTCTCTGAAATAGACCATTCCTTCTAGGGATTTCAAGGTTATTAAATTTTGTATGCAAGCAGAATTGAATATTTGAGTCTGCTTCACTTTTTATATCTTGTTCCATTGAATCAGTTTTCCTCAGTTCCTCCAAGTCTTCATCCAATTTAAAGCCCTTATTTGTTCTAGTGGATGAGAAAAATGTAGAGATTGGCACAAAGTTGGAGTTATAGGGGATTTGGAACAAATATGCTTTTTATGAGAAGTTTAGAGGTGTTTCAGATTTGCTATAATCAGCTCAAAACATTTTTGGTTGTACATATATCTGATTGCATTTTGTTATTTATTTCTTTGTTATAGATGAGTTTTGTTCTATTGCATTGAACCATTAACTTAAATTGCTCTTAGGTTGTAGTAGTGGATTATGGGATTTTCTGTTTATCATACATTAAAGACAAGTGATTTATTGTGTTGGTACCCTTCAGCCATACATACTCCACTTGTATTACTTGTAATTGTTTATGTATGAAAATGATGTTTTGTACCCTAAAGATCCTAAATCTTTTGTCCTATCATAAACTAAAAAGTTGTGTGATGTCCTTTACTTTTGACAAACAAATGTGCTTTGTTACTTTTACTTTGTGAGCAGGACATATGTGTGGGTCAAAATGGAATTTACGAACTTAAAAATCACAAGTTGGATATACTCCAAACTTTGGTCGACTTTGGTTTGATAGCCACCAATGAGCAGATCTATATCTAAAGATGGCACAAATAAGGTTGAAAGTTTATATACTTATTCATTGGAATTGGAGCTATTTCTAATCTCTGTTAATCCATAATTGTGAACCACCTTTGTATCTCTCTTTGTAAGTCCCTATGTTTGAACATGAATTGGAGATTTAAGCAACACCTGTACTTTTCCTTTTCAGTCGATCTGGTTATTCTTGTTAATTGGTTGTATTTGGATTTTAGTCATTTCCAGTGTAACACACTGTTTACAGCTGTGAAACCCAGCCCTAACCCTGACCCGGAAACCCTATTGTTTGTAGGTCTAGCAACCCGAAGTAAGGCAAGAAGTCATCTTTGGGCCATTTCTGTTGAAGACTTGATGGCTGGATTGGAATCCTTGAGTGTGGATGTCAGTGTTCCATTTATGGAAACTGCACCTTGATGAAGATTGGATTAGTGATGGACTTGGAGTGCTCTCTGTATTGGTTCGAAGGCATTTCTACCTACTAGGTATGTCACTTTAGGTGTGTGCAAAACCCCTTGATGTTTGGACTTGATCTGAGCCTTCAATTCCCTGTTTTGAAGTTGCTGTTCTGAGTCCAGTCGACCAATCAATCGACCAATTGATTCTGTTTTTGAAATTTAGGTCGTGGCTACTCTATTTAAGTTTAGTCTCAGGAATACTCCGCCTCATCTGCCTCCTAAGCCTCTGGAACGAGTTAGAACCCCTTTCTAATCAATTCCCTTGCATCCTTGGTTGATATCTCGCAAGAACTCAAGTGATCTTCATCCTCCTGCATCAAAGGTATGTTTATGATCTCTTTCCTCTCTATCTCTGATTTTTCTTTTCTTTATTCTATTCTTGGTTGAGATCAAGAAGAAGATGCTGCACCCTTGCAACCATCTATTCCATGATCTCATCATGTTCTTTGAGATCTATGATCATCATCATGATCTTAACCCTAGCCAGTTGAATCCTGGAAACCCTAATCCTTGAAACCCTAACCTTGTGTGGTCATTCAGAGAACCTTTGGTAACCTCCCATGTGAGGGAAACCTCATGGGTAAATTTTTGGGTTGATCTAAATTTAATATTCTATAATTCTTCTTGTTGTAATTGGCCTATCATTAATTCCCTCCCTCCTGTGATCTCAACCTTTTTCATGGGAGCCAAAAAGGGTGAAACCCTAATTTCTTGAATATATGTTATTGACCCTGTTAACAGCCAATCAATGTGTTTTCTTTACTAGAATCATTACCTATCATCCTCTAGTTCATTATCCTTTATCCATACTATATTCCCTTCATGACCCATGATTTAACCTAATTAGGTTAACATTCTGGTTCCTAAGTTGTAACCTGGAAACTTGAATTGATTAATGGTTTGATGTCCTCTATAGACTTGGATGCTTCCATTGAAGTTTCCCCCTTATTTTGTACCCTTTGAACCACCAAATTCGGATTCATATTCTAAAAATTTTGATTCTTGAAGGCTCTTGACTCTGTTGGTCGACTCATTGTTCGACTGGGGCAGTAGACCAATCAGTCGACCAATGGGTACAACAACCCCATTCTTGGTCTGTTTTGATTGATTTAAGATCTTTCCTTCTATGTATCTTTCCTAACATATTGTATACACTTGTTTAAGACTCTTTTCTCAGGTTTAGTCAAGGTCCTACTTGACTCCCTAAGTTCCTTTACGAGTTAGAAGGTAAGGACAGTTATTTCCTTAACTACATATGTCACATCCTCCCAGCCGGTACCCTATCTGGCATACCCGAGAGTGTGATCCACAGCCCGAAGATCAGGTATCGAGTAATCAACCTCCCACATAAACAATAACATAATCATGAACAATAATAATAAAAGTGCGGAAGATAAACCATAGATCCAAATAAGGAAAGAATGAATCATATATAAATCAGAGTACTAGATAAAATCAGAGTGTCTAAATCAGATAAGTAAAGTGAGGCGAAATCCCACTCTACAACCAGCGGAAAAGTAGTTCTAAAAGAGAATAAGCAAGACAAAATCTAATCCCAATAGCAGGTACAATAGGTAACTAAATTGTTCTCAACTTTATAGACAACATCCCTATAAGTATAGATCTCATAAACAACACAAGGGCGCTTCCACTCTATGGTCGGACTAAGCATCGTACGGAGCATAACCACACGCTGGATCTTTAGTGTAATTGTTGTAACCGCAATCACCTTCCTGGAGATATGCCTCTTCTCCTTGCGCTTCTTCATAGGGGCCGTCATGATATTCAGTACCTGTAGAATAGTCTAACAAACATTGTACAATAAAGGAATGAGTTTCAAAGAAACTCAGTAAGGCAGTTAAATCCATAATAACATAAATGGCAGGATTTCAGAACAAACATAAATGCAATATGGTATGAGACAAACAATGAATGTATGAATCTAACTCTACATATGCTGGTCTCTATTGGCAGACATGCTTTAAGTCATAGCACCGTACTTCTTTAGGAAGGTCTCAATCACTCATCATCAGTTGGTAATGGGTCCGGCATCCCTCGGGACATTCCATGGCTGGGGGTATAGGTCACCACTCTCTCACATCACCATTGGTCTAAGTACCGGCGCATGTTAGGGTAAAACCTAGCCAAATGCAAGTCTTCTACTTAGTTACATCAAGTCAGATCCAGATACGTCCATTCCTCGTCCCTGATGATCCTTTCCGGTATCCTTCACACTAGAGTCCTCATAGTCCCTGACTACGGACTCATCAACCCTATTGGTCATCCACATATGGTAAACGGGAAGCTCTCACGTCCTCTCACGGGTTGGTTACCGGTCTTGAGCGCCCGTGAGCCCAAGTCTATCCATATGCAACCCTACCAGTAAATGGCCCCCACAATGTGATCCCTGTCCTCTCACGGGTTGGTTACCGGTCTTGAGCGCCCATGAATCCCCATTGCTACCACGGGTCGTTCGGTCTCAATACCCCTCCGATTAGGGTCTGACATAACGGGACATCCTAGCCAAACACTACTAGACAATCCTAGATATGTCATCCAACAGTTTAGGAAGGTGTCCAGAGGGCATCTCCGGAAACATCCCGTAATATTCCCGTAGTAGTCCAAGGACAGAAGTGTCAAAAGGACACCTCTCCTTTCCAAACCATACTTAAGGCATACACATGCATCAATTCATATCATCACATAGATGGTAACTTCATATATGGAAAGAAATCAATAACTACAATCAATTTGTATATAACTGGTAAGTAAATCATACATGAGTCAATTCAATATGAATAAGTAATGCTACTGATATCAAGACAATACCACAGTAGTATAACATTATAAGAATCTAATTAAAGAAATAACTTAACAAGATTCAAACATAGAAACTAAGATATGCAATTTATGTTGTTAAAGAAGTAACCATCCTTACCTTTTATAACTCGCAAAGGAATCCTAAGAAATCAAGTAAGATCTTGACAAACTTGAGAAGAAGGTCCTAAACTAGTGTATACGACATATTAGGAAAGATCCCTAACAGAAAAGATACCAAAACATCCAAAACAGACCAATTCTGGAGTTGCTGTACTCATTGGTCGAGTGGATTGGTCGACTGGTTCAGTCGACCAATCAGTCGACCAATGCAGACAGTAGCCTATAAAATCAGAGTTTTGAGATATAAAATCCAAATTTGGTGGTTCAAAAGGGTACTAATCAAGGGGTAAACTACATTAGTAGTATCCTAACATATAGGGGATCTCAAAACACTAATCAAATCAAGTCATCAAGATCCAAATTAGGAAACAAAAAGTTACCATAATTAGATCAATCATGGTTCTTGAAGAATTCAAGATAGAAATCAAAGACAAGAACAATAGGAGAATGGATCATTGATTCAGGTAAAGGTATCATGAAAAGCATACTTAGATCTTCAAGAAAATAGGCTAAGAGCATAAATCTAAATAAGGAAACAAAACCTACCATATATGTAACTATCATGATTCATGAAGAAAACATGGTATGGTAGAAGAGAAACAACTAGAGATTGATAGATCATGGATCATGAAAAGAAAACACAGCAATTGACTACTAACATGATCAATATAGTAGATCTAAGGAGATCAGAATTCAAATCAAAAGATAAACAAAGACTAGATCATGGTTTGATCATGATTCCTTCAAAAGCTTGCAATGATCATGGTTAAGATCATTGCATTAGCCATTAATCCTTAGGAAAATCATGAGAGACAAGTCCAGAGATGTTTGCAACAGAGAATGCAGCATCTCCTCTACTGTCTCAACTCAAAAAGGAAAGAAAAATAGAGATGGAGGAGAAGAAGAGAGTGTAGACATACCTTTGATGCAAAAGGAAGAGTTTTGACGAAGATCCATCAAGAAAATCACCAAGGATGCAAGGGAGATGACTTGCAGAGGTCTTTGGTTCGTTCCAAAGAGTTTGGAGGCAGAAAATACGAAGTAGACTTGAGATTGGACTTAAATAGAGCAAGCAAGACCTAATTGCCAAAGACAGCACTCATTGGTCGAGTGGATTGGTCGACTGGTCCAGTCGACCAATCAGTCGACCAATGCAGACAGCAATTCCAAAACAGGGAATTGAAGACCCAGATCAAATCCAATCCTAAAGGGGTTTTGCACACATATCATGTGACTTACCTAATAGGTAGAAATGCCTTCAAACCATGATAGAGAGCACTCCAAGTCCATCAACTAATCCGATCTTCATCAAGATTCAGTTTCCATAAATAGAACTTCATCATCAACTCTCATGGATTCAAAGCCAGACACCAAGTCCTCCACAGGGATGGCCCAAAGCTGACTTCTTACTTTACTTCGGGTCACTGGACCTCTGGTTTCTATCTTATGAAACTATGAGTTTGTTTACTATTTGTATACTTTATACTTCTGATATACTACTGTGAGAACAGTAACACTTGTTTAGGTAATCTTTTTATTATTCATACTTATATGAATTGGTTATTATCATGTTGTTAATGATTAGATCATGACTGTATATTCTCTTTTATATGATGATGTGTTGACTATGTATGTCATGACTGATCTGAGATTGTATCTGATTAGGTATGATTTGGGATTGAGAGATGTCCTTTTAACACTTCTGTCCTTGGACATTATCGGAAATAGTATGGGATGTTTCCGGGGTTGTCCATCAACGCTTTCCCGAGTTATTGATTGTCATACCTAGGGCTGTCTAGCAATGTTTGGCTAGGATGTCCCCGTTATATCAGACCCAAATCGGAAGGGTATTGAGACCGAACGACCCATGGCAGCAATGGGGATTCACGGGCGCTCAAGACCGGTAACCAACCCGTGAGAGGACGGGAATCACATTGTGGGGGCCATTTATTGGAGGGTTGCATATGGCTAGACTTTGGCTCATGGGCGCTCAAGACCGGTGAAATGATCCGTGAGGGGACATGAGAGCTTCCCGTTTACCATATGTGGATAACCAATAGGGTTGATGAGTCTGTAGTCCGAGACTATTAGGACTCTAGTGGAAAGGATACCGGAAAGGATCGCTTGGGGCGAAGAATGGAGGTATCTGGACCTGAGTTGATGTAACTGAGTAGATGACTTGCATTGGGCTAGGCTTTACCCTAACATGCGCCGGTACTTATGCCAAATGGTTGTGAGAGAGAGTGTTGACTTAACCCCCTGCCATGGTTTGTCCTGAGGGATGCCGGACCCACTACCAACTGGAGCCGTATGCGTGACCTACCCAAAGAAGTACGGTGCTATGACTTAAAGCATGTCTGCCAATAGAGACCAGCATACATAGAGTTTAGATGCATACATACATTATTTGTTTCATATTGCATTGCATCTTGTTATGGTTTGCTTTCATGTTATTTATGTTGTTATGGATTAACTACCTTACTGAGTTTCTTCGAAACTCATTCCTTTTGTACATTGTTTTGTTAGACTATTCTACAGGTACTGATTACTATGGCGAACAGTACGATGAAGCGCAAGCCGATGAAGCGTACTACATGCAAGGTGTTGGCAACAATCAAGATTACTCTAATGATCCCTCTGTTGATCAAGTTGCGTACTACGATTAAAGACAACGTGGAGGTGGAACGTCTCAAATGGATTGATGAAGTCCACTATTTTGAAGACGTCATCTATAGAATAGAAAACTCTTATGTTTAGTTAACTTTCTTTGTTCCTTTGATTTAGTTGTTAATTCTTTTAGACTTACATACTGCGTTCCGTTGTATTTTGTGGAGTGAGTTTCCGCCTCTCTCTACTTCCTTTGATATCTTTGGATATCTGGTATCTCTTCCGCACTCTGATTATATTGTTTATTCACTTCTTGTTTTGAGACTTATTTATAATATTAAACCTTGATTATTTCCTGTTTATGATTATGTTATTGTATATGTGGGAGGATGATTTCCTCGATACTTGATCTTCGGGGCTGTGGATCACACTCTCAGGTATGCCAATTAGGGTACCGGCTGGGAGGATGTGACAATAGCTATGAAAGATCGATGTATTCGTAACAGGTTTCTTAGACTTACCCTCTTATATAGTCTTGAGATATCTGACATTATTCTTTTGTTGCACTCAATTGTCTGAAATTTGGATTCAAATTTGTGTATGTGGGACTTCAATGGATAAAAACCCCCCTCGCTCTGTTTAATCTGTAATAAGATATTGAAATTTTCAATTCTGCTTTTCTTCTTTCAAGTTTCACTTTTTCTTTTGGTTTTCTGGTTGAAATTGATTTGTGACCCAATTCCTGTGGATGCATTGCTTTATATTTTAGTAGAGAGTACATTAGGCATGAGCCATTTGATTTAGTGACTTTCAAAATTATTTCTATTTGGGTCTTAAAGATATTTGTTCCCCAGTTTTGCCTATTTGATTTCTTCCTTCTATTTTTCCTATAATTTGTTTGCCGTAGTGGGTCGTTCTATTTTTTGACCTTAGGAAAATGGCAATCCTTTCATGCTTAGAATGCTTGTCTTCTCTCTTTAATGTTGTCTCATCCTTATAATTATTATTTGTTTTGTTATACTTTACTTTTATTGTGATAATATGTTGTTTAGCTAATATGTTTTTTGATCGATGCAACAAATACCCTTTATCTACTGAAATGGCTCCTAAGGCTGCAAAGGGAAGGGCAAAGGGGAAGGGAAACGCAAAGGATAAGGGAAAGAGAAAAGAAGTTGTAGAAGATGAGGCCCCTTGGTTTGATGTTCATCATCCCCAATGCGATCCTAAAAGGTTAAAGAAGCAAGCTATAGAAGAAGGAAGGGATGTAGACATTCCTTCCTTCGAGGGTGTAGGTGTATCAACAAGATTTAGACAGATTGGGTGGGAAAGAATACTTGAGGTAAATACCAAGTGTTATGAGAAGCTAGTGAAAGTTTTTTATTCAAATTTGTTGTTCGAAGATCAGGGGGAAACCATTGCAGCCATCTCCAGAGTTAAAGGGGTGGAAATTGGGTTAGATATTCCTACCCTAGGTCGGATTTTTCAACTCTCAACTATAGGACATTGTGTTTTCTAGGAGCCTAGGAAGAAGTTCAAGCAGTTGATTGATGTGGATGTGACATATAGGGATATAATGGTGAAATATACGAGTGACACCAACCACATCAAGGTTAAGCAGCTGAAACATGTTCCCCGCGCCATTGCATACATCGTGACACACAATGTTGTTCCTTGCAGTGGTCACCGTGAAAGCCTAGCTTCATTTGAAGTTTACATGACCTATTGTGTTCATACAACAACGCCTCTGAACCTACTCTACATCATTCTTAGAATGATGCAGTATGCGAGAATGGCACCTAATCGTGCTCTCCCGTATGGTAAACTCCTGACACACATTTTTACTTATTATGGAGTTGATCTGACAAGGGAGGATTGTGAAGCCGGGAAGAAGAAGAAGAAGAAGAAGAAGAATGATGCAAAAATATGTGGCACTAATTTTCATTTTGGAGAACAAATGGCAGATGTAGGAGCAGAGGGTGCAGATGTAGGAGCACAGGGTGCTGAGGGTTTTCAACAGTAGGAGAATGATAGATTTTCAAAAGTTGAGGAACAAATTGCGCTAATTAGGGGTGATGTACGGTATATGTGTCGGCGCTTAGACCAAATTGCAGAAAAGTTGCAGCTTCTAGAGCTTTCGGAGCACTCAAAGTCTTCATCAGAATCTGAGTAGCTTGAGTTTTTGATTTGTTAAATGTTATGTGAATGTTATTTGGAGGGGCTTGGAACAATTGGGTGAAGAATGTGTAATTAAGAGGTTGTGAACAATTTTTCTGAACAATTTCTATGTTTTCTTATCTTTTGTTATTTGACTATGGATGTGTTAAATAGATTACAATATCAGGGATTGGTTTTATTTGGTGAACAATTTCTATGTGATTTATTTCTTATCTTTTGTTATTTGACTATGTGTTAATGACTGAATAGAATCGAGTGGAGAAAAAGGATCTTTCTAGCTAATCCCATTTGTTTGGGATGATGCTAAGTTTTATGAACTTTTTCTATTCATATTGCCCTTGAACTAACTATTGTCTCCTTTTGTCTTTATAGGATATCGAAATCACGGTTCAGGAAAATAGGTTGTGGATGCTGCGTTGCCGATCTGGAAAGAGGACTGGGAAAGGGGCTGTAAGAATAGCTATTGACTTGGTTAATGAAGGACTTATTGATTCTCATTCAGCTGTCAAGATGGTGGAACCACAACATCTTGATCAACTTCTCCTTCCACAGGTACATCATTAATATTAATTGTAATTTTGCTCAATATCCAAATAGCAGAAATTCCTTCCTCAAACTACACATGCAAGAAGTAAATTTAACAAGTTTTATTGATCCAATAAAATTGGCAGGATTAGAATGGGACGTTACACAACTCATCCACCAAAAAGATAATAAGGTAATTACTCCAACAGAAAATACCTTATACCAAGATTCCCAAGGCAATACTTTGCTTAGATTCCGTAATTATTTGGAAACCCAACAAAGAGTATTTACAGATAGAAGAGATGAATATAGTAGTAGCATAAGATCAGAATTTGAGTAGATTTGATGGACAGAGAAAATAGGAAACTCTATGAAATTAGAGAAAGAGCTATAAAAAGAGGAGATGAAAGAATGAGGTTGATGGCAGAAGATGTTCTCAAAAGACGAGGAATCATATTTGAAGATAATATATATACAGAAGCTGCTGAAATTGAATTCCAATTTTTGGCAAAAATAGATAACGAGCCTACTGAGAAGGATGATATAGAATCAATCCCTGAATCATCCAATGCCAGCATAAGAATTAGAATGGATAAGCAAGATGTAGGTATAAATCAAATTCCATCAGATTTGGAAGATCTTGGTGAAGAATTAGATAAAGAAAATCATGTTGGAATGAACATGCAAGGAGCTCCATATGACCCTAATCAGCCATATGGACCAGGTAATTTAGATATGAGGTTTGGAGATAGACCTAGAAATAAGGTAGAAAAATTAGATTATGATCTTGAAAAGATTGGACCAGGAGATATAATCAGGCCTCGCGGAAGAGAAATGCCTATAGAACCTCCAGTTAGATTAGGAATAGATTCTATCACCGGAACAGGAAGATTATTAAATTTAGGACACCATGATCCTCAGAGATGGGATAGTGTCATAGATGTCTGGAAACAGACTGTCATCAATGAGTTTTTCAAAGAAACTCGTAATTGGACGGTAGAAGAAATGTATAGATATTTGGAAACCTTTTTGGGAGAATCCATGAAAGCTAATTGGGAGAGATTTAAAACAGAATATCCTAAAACATATAGTGGACTTGTAAGCCTAGGAGTAAACCCTTATAACTTTACAAATTACATCCACATGATGTGTACTGGACAAGATCCAAATAGTGCACAAACCAAGGTACAAGCTATGGCTTTAACTAACCTAGAACAGTTAAGCCTCCAAAGCTACAGATATATAAAGCCAGTCCTTAAGTTATATTACTACTATACGAGTATAAGTGGTAATATTTTTACTAAGGAGATAATGGATAAGTTATTCAAAAAACTACCAGGACCCCTTGGAACAAAGATTATAGATAGTTGGACCCCAGTAGATGGTGATCTAGCAAAGGATAATGTGTGTATAAGAATTACACATATTATTACAAAGCTAGTTGAAGAATGTACTTTTATACAGATACAAAGACAATTCCAAAGTACAGATTTCGGATTCTGTAAAGATATTTTCACCACACAAGCATTTGGTGAAAGGGATCAGGACAATAGACCTCGAAGGAAGCCTAGATATATCCAAGCTTCTAGAAGACCTCAGATAGGTTATTATGAAAAACCTAGAAAGAGTTATTACCAAGAAAAAAGAAATTGGTATTTAAGAAGATCCACTAGGAAAAAGCCTTTCCTAGATCCTCAGAAACATGCTAGGAGATATAATCCCAATAGGAATTATAAGACTAGATTGGCATGTTATAATTGTGGAGATACCAGTCATTTGGTAAAGGAATGCCCCAAATTAGTTAATACATATAGCAAAAGAGCAATGGTGGTACAAAATACCAATGAATGCTTAATTGTAGTAGATCAAGAGATGTCAGATCAAGAATCAGTATACAGTGTCGTATCAGTAGAAATACCAGATACCCAAGAAGAAGATGATGAACCATACTCAGATTTGATTAACCAGTTAGTTAATCCTTCAGTTTTACATATTAGAATGGTTAAGAATCAGTGTGAAAAGGATAGACATCTTTGGAAACACAAAGGTGGAAGATACCACATAGCCTGTTCAGGTTGCAGAAAATACCCTGGTTTGGACCTAAGATATCAATGCAGAAATTGCCTTGATGAAAGATGTGCATTTTGTCTAGATCATTCTGTAATTCTTGTTGAAGAAAGGGAAAGTAAAATTACCATCCCAGAATTACAAGAAAAGCGAGATTCTACTAAATTAGAACTATTACAAGATGAATTAGCAATTATCAATGCTAAAATAGCTGAAGATCCAAACCTAGATATTAGATGGTTTTCTGAGGTAGCCTTGCATCCTCGAAAATCTACAAAATATAGCTTAGGATATGACATATTTGTCCTATGACATATTTATTCCATATGATTGTATCCTTGAACCCCAAAAGCTAACTATCATTGACACGTTTGTTACTTACACCATTAGTAATAAGTTGGAATGATAGCCAAAGATAGATCCTATTATGCATCACAAGGTGTGCAAATCCTTGGAGGTGTGTTAGATGCAGATTATACAGATTCCATAAAAATTTGTATGATGAACCACAGTGATAAAGAGATAGTTATCTCTGAAGGAGAAAAGCTTGCCCAAATCATAATTGTACCAAATTATGGTATTGGCCCTGAAATTATGAGAAGAGGAGGTTTTGGTTCTACAAATCAACCAAGCACCTCAGACCAGATTCCCAATGAAATACAGATTCCTCTCTGCCAAACAAAGGATGATCTAAAATCCATTGAGGTAGAGTGTCAAGTTAAAGTTGGAAATAAAATAGTTTCCTTAATTGGAATAATAGATACCGGTTGTACAATTAGTACACTGAACCCTAAATGGTTCAATGATCCAAAGTTCTTAGTAGATATACCCCCCCACTATCAGTAGAGGAATAGATGGAATACCCCACACAATAGATAAGATGCTGAAAAATCCGTTAATTAGTTTTAAAATTAATTGTGGACAAAGTCAGTGGTTCCAGATGGGTAAAGTTTGTCCAAGACCCACTCCGTGGGATAACCTACTTATGGGATTCAACTTTATTCTAAGCTTTAATGGTACTTTACAAATTAATAAACACTATGTCTAGATTAATAGGCAGAGTATTATGATCCCAACTCTCCCCTATTCTAGTTCTCAGAGTAGCGAGCGAACCGTGGTGGATAAGGTAAAACCATTTCCATCTCCTGATTGCAAATGCAAAATCCCAGGTTCCTGTAAGATTGCCTTAGATATTGAAGAAGATGAAAATATTGAGTTCAGAATAGAACAAGAATTATTAGAAGAAGAATATGAGTTTAATTCTTGTTATGAAATTGAAACAGATTATTTAGATTTTAGAAGATTTGAATCTAATTTCCATGAACTGACAATTCAAAAGGTTCTAGAAAAATTAGAAACATGAAAGATTATACAGGATAAAGATCCTTTAGAATTTTGGCATATAGATAAGCCAATGATTGAGTTGAAAATAAAAAACCAAGATATGAGGATTGTTACAGGAAACCCTAAGTATAATCCCAAAGATGATGAAGAGTTTGATATGCATCTTAAAGAACTTAAAGAACTTAGATTAGTACAAGATTCTAATAGTCCTCACAGATCAGCTGCCTTCATAGTAATAAAAGAATCAGAAAAGAAAAGAGGAAAAAATAGAATGGTAATAAACTACAAAAGATTGAATGACAATACTGAGGACGATGCATACAACATCCCTAGTAGAGATTTCCTTGTCTCACTAATAGACAAAGCAAAGATTTTCAGCAAGTTCGATCTTAAATCTGGATTCCACCAGATAAAGGTCCACAAAGATTCAATCCCATGGACTGCTTTTACAACAAGCAGAGGACATTACGAATGGAATGTAATGCCCTTTGGACTAAAGAATGCTCCTTCTGTGTTCTAGCACAGAATGGATCAGATATTCCTAGACTATAGAGAATTTATTGCAGTCTACATAGATGATATCTTAGTCTTTAGCAAAAATGAGAAACAGCATGTTGAGCACCTGCTCATAGCCTTCAAATTATTTGCTAAACACGGATTAATTATCTCTAAAAAGAAATTAGAAATAGCTAAAGAACAAATTAATTTCTTGGGTCTTGTCTTAGGAAAATACCTGATATCATTACAAGATCATATCTCAAGGAAAATCTTGAAATTCCCAGATGTCCTTGAAGGAACAACTCAGATTAAATCTTTTATTGGTCTGGTCAACCAAGCCATAAATTTTATAAAAGATTTGGAAAAAATCTTAGGCCCTCTCTATGCCAAGACTTCCACTAAAGCTGAAAAAAGATTTAATCAGCAGGATATTAAGCTAGTTTAAAGAGTAAAACAATTGGTCTCTACAATCAAACCCATGAGATATCCAAAAGAAAATTATTATCACATTGTTGAAACAGATGGTTCACAAGAAGGATGGGGTGCGATACTCAAAATCAGACCAAACGAATACTCGCCCAAATCCAGTGAAGAAGTCTGCAGATATGCTTCTGGTTTACACCATAACAAAAATCTAGCAGCAATAGATTTTGAAGTTGAATCTGTCATCAAAGGATTAGAAGCTTTTGAACTCTTTCTTCAAAACAAAAAGATTCTTGTTAGAATTGACTGCCAATGTGATAACAAAAATTATTATCACATTGTTGAAACAGATGGTTCACAAGAAGGATGGGGTGCGATACTCAAAATCAGACCAATTGAATACTCGCCCAAATCCATTGAAGAAGTCTGCAGATATGCTTCTGGTTTACACCAAAACAAAAATCTAGCAGCAATAGATTTTGAAGTTGAATCTGTCATCAAAGGATTAGAAGCTTTTGAACTCTTTCTTCAAAACAAAAAGATTCTTGTTAGAACTGACTGCCAAGCTATAGTCAGGTTCTATAACAATTTAAATGAGAAAAAGATTTCCCAAAGAAGATGGTTAATTTTTAGAGATACTATTATTAACAAAGGTTTTGATATTACTTTTGAGCATATTAATGGTAAAGATAATTTCCTTGCAGATGGATTGTCTAGATCCTTATTTGGAAAATAATTTGCAGGAATTAGATATGGCCGAATCTCAGCTTGAAGCTCTCAAAGATATGACTGGATCCCAGTCAAAAGATACTTCTTTTGAAGAGATTATAGCTTCAGTGGTTAATTCCCGAAGCAGCAAAGATAAAGTCCCACAGATGGGAAGTGCTAACTTGAAAAAGAAGCATGTACCCAATAAGATTATGTATGGGCAAAGATATCTCTACACCATAGATGAAAGATTTCAATTCAAGGTCTTACTTGAAGTTGAAGAACAAGATAAAACAATCTTAGATAATCTTTGGATTTCTCATCACCAGAGTGTCCAAGATTCAGCAGATAAAAGCAAACGTGACTACTTTAGTTCAGTCATGAATTGCTTAAATTATCAGATGAATATGGCTTATTCTAAGTCAAAGTCCAGCTATAGATATTATGTTGTGTTTAAAGGAAAGCTTCCTGGAATTTACACACAATGGTCAAATGTCTCTATTTGTATCAGAAATTTTGACAAGCCCCTGTACAAAGGCTATGTTGATCTTTCTGAAGCTTTGAAGGATGCCAGGAAAACTCTTGGTATCAACTTCTACAAAGATCCAAAGATTGAAAAAGTTGACCAAAAAGATTTCAAAGGAGCACTTATGGCATGTGATGAGTGTTCTGTCACAAAGATGGAAATCAAAGATCTCACTGAATAGTGTGAAATAAACAGGGTGTCTGCATTACGCCTTGTTGAAGAAGTTAACAGCCTAAGGCTTACAAACCGCAAGCTTGAAAGCGAGAAATTAGAATTAACAGCACATTTGCTTCACGCCAAAGATCTCTTGGGCATGAATGAATCCGAGATTATGACTTCATTTGACACTAAACATAAGAAAAGGACAAATGAGGCCCCAAAAGATAAGCCCCCCCTCAGAAAAACAGATCATAGAAGCTCTTGAATCTCCCATCCAACAGTATATCAAATCAATTGATGAAATGATGGTGAAGGTTAAAGAATTAATGTCAGCGGAAGATGGTGGACCCAGTTCGTCCAGTTCCACAAGATCAGATGGCCCATAGAAGGTTTTCTAGGAGAAATGAGTACAACAAAAGATTTAGAAGAATAATTATTGCCGAACTTGGAGATCTTCTCATTCCAAGATGGGTAAATAAGTATGGACAGATACTTGGACGAAGGTTCAAGAAAAATAAGAAAGCTGCCTGTTTCCTAAAAAAGTATGAAAGGAAGCATGAAGAAAAGGTAACTAAAAAAGCTAAGAGGAGAAGCAGATCCCAAATCATGGAAATGATGGACGACTAGCCTCTGAAGTTCAACGAGACTATTGAAGAAATCATCAGTCGACCAGCCTCTTGAAGTTCAACGAGACTATTGAAGAAATCATCAGTCTTGCATCAGAAGATTTTGAAGTAGGAACAATAATTGTGTAAAGATATTGCTGACGTTGCTGCTGACGTCACAAAGATCTTCCTGCAAAGATGCTGCTGACGTCATAAAGATGATGCTGACGCCATAATGACGTCATCAAAAGTTTGATGTGACTATAGGATAAAGGAAATCCAGACTGAACGAATCAGCGTTCAGATAAGATTCCCTTTTATCTTTTTATCTTTTAATAAGTTACTTTTTATATTTCTTTGAAGTCCGATGTCTATATAAAGAACTTCAATGTTTAAGTAAAGGGAGAGAAGTTTTTAGAGTCAGAGAGTTTCTGAACTATTGTACTATTGTAAGCTTGAAATAGAGAGTAATGTTTATGAAGTACCTTATTCCAACATTGCACTCGTTTTAAGAAGGTCCAAGCGTAGGAAGACTGCGTCTTCTTCTGTAAGTTCTTTTCTTTATTTCTTTTAAGATATGGGCTTGTAGTAGTGGATTAATTATGTATTTCATGTCATCTGCATGCATTTTTCGAGGTGGATAACCGTGGAACATGCCTACAGTCGTGCCTCTGTTCTTGGTGACGACCACCACTGCATTCATGTAGGATCATCTGCATAATAATCCCAGATGAGTAGTTTTAGTAATAACCGAAACTAGGTGTATGCGCAGTTGAGTACAGGTTGAAAGAGACCCAACTCTAGTGCTTCCTAAGATTGGTGAAACACTGTTACGAAAGCTGATGTTAAATAATCCTAAGAATTATTCAGAAGTTCAGATGACTGTTTATAACCCCGTGAAATAGTCGGTGAGGTGCTTGACGGTCTGGAAGTCTGTTTAAATCTTAAAGAATGAGTAGAGTTAAAGGACCCTATCTGATAAAGCCAGAGGAATAGGCTATGGCAGTCAAGGACTGGGTAAAGGCCTCAGCAGAGCCGTGAAGGGCAGTGAATGTAAGTCCCGTTGTGCCGGCAAGGTTGCAGAGTTGCCAGATGAGTCTGTTGATGTAAGCCTCTCTTGGCCTAAAGAAACAAAACCATTAATTTGGTTGGGTTACTCCATGAAAATTTCAAATTTCCATATGACCTTGCATACCATTCTAGTTTGCATCCAAGCATTTAGAACTCAAGAAGAGTTGAAAACTCTGATTTTATAGGCTACTGTCTGCATTGGTCGATTGGACCAGTCGACCAATCCACTCGACCAATGAGTATAGCAACTCCAGAATTGGTCTGTTTTGGATGTTTTGGTATCTTTTTTGTTAGGGATCTTTCCTAATATGTTGTATACACTTGTTTAGGACCTTCTTCTCAAGTTTGCCAAGATCTTACTTGATTTCTTAGGATTCCTTTGCGAGTTATAAAAGGTAAGGATGGTTACTTCTTTAACAACATCAATTGCATATCTTAGTTTCTATATTTGAATCTTGTTAAGTTATTTCTTTAATTAGATTCTTATAATGTTATACTACTGTGGTACTGTCTTGATATCAGTAGCATTACTTATTCATATTGAATTGACTCATGTATGATTTACTTACCAATTATATACAAATTGATTGTAGTTATTGATTTCTTTCCATATATGAAGTTACCATATATGTGATGATATGAATTGATGCATGTGTATGCTTAAGTATGGTTTGGAAAGGAGAGGTGTCCTTTTGACACTTCTGTCCTTGGACTACTACGGGAATATTATGGGATGTTTTCGGAGATGCCCTCTGGACACCTTCCTAAACTGTTGGATGACATATCTAGGACTGTCTAGTAGTGTTTGGCTAGGATGTCCCGTTATGTCAGACCCTAATCGGAGGGGTATTGAGACCGAACGACCCGTGGTAGCAATGGGGATTCATGGGCGCTTAAGACCGGTAACCAACCCGTGAGAGGACAGGAATCACATTGTGGGGGCCATTTATTGGTAGGGTTGCATATGGTTAGACTTGGGCTCACGGGCGCTTAAGACCGGTAACCAACCCGTGAGAGGACGTGAGAGCTTCCCGTTTACCATATGTGGATGACCAGTAGGGTTGATGAGTCCGTAGTCAGGGACTATGAGGACTCTAGTGTGAAGGATACCGGAAAGGATCGTCAGGGACGAGGAATGGACGTATCTGGATCGACTTGATGTAACTAAGTAGAAGACTTGCATTTGGCTAGGCTTTACCCCGACATGCGCCGGTACTTAGACCAATGGTGATGTGAGAGAGTGGTGACCTATACCCCCAGCCATGGAATGTCCCGAGGGATGCCGGACCCATTACCAACTGATGATGAGTGATTGAGACCTTCCTAAAGAAGTACGGTGCTATGATTTAAAGCATGTCTGCCAATAGAGACCAGCATATGTAGAGTTAGATTCATTCATTCATTGTTTGTCTCATACCATATTGCATTTATGTTTGTTCTGAAATCCTGCCATTTATGTTATTATGGATTTAACTGCCTTACTGAGTTTTTCTTTGAAACTCATTCCTTTATTGTACAATGTTTGTTAGACTATTCTACAGTCTTGAATATTATGATGGCCCCTATGAAGAAGCGAAAGGAGAAGAGGCATATCTCCAGGAAGGTGATTGCGGTTACAACAATTACACTGAAGATCCCGCGAGTGGTTATGCTCCGTACGATGTTTAGTCCGACCATAGAGTGGAAGCGCCCTTGTGCTGTTTATGAGATTTATACTTATAGGGATGTTGTCTATAAAGTTGAGAACAATTTAGTTACCCATTGTACCTGCTACTGGGATTAGATTTTATCTTGCTTATTCTCTTTTAGAACTACTTTTCCGCTGGTTGTAGAGTGGGATTTTGCCTCACTTTACTTATCTGATTTAGACACTCTGACTATATCTAGTACTCTGATTTATTTATGATTCATTCTTTCCTTATTTGGATCTATGGTTTATCTTCCGCACTTTTATTATTATTGTTCATGATTATGTTATTGTTTATGTGGGAGGTTGATTACTCGATACCTGATCTTCGGGCTGTGGATCACACTCTCGGGTATGCTAGATAGGGTACCGGCTGGGAGGATGTGGCACTTAAGGTCTCCTCTAGGTCTATTATCTAAGTTTTGCTTAGAAACCATGTCATGTTGATCTGTTTTGAAGATTCTCTTGTTGTTTGATAAGAACCCAATAAAGAGCCTTGAATTAAAAAAATAATAATTGGGCTCCAAAGGCCCTTAAGGTCTCCTCTAGGTCTGTTATCTAAATTCTGCTTAGAAACCATGTCATGTTGATCTGTTTTTGAAGATTCTCTTGTTGTTTGATAAGAACCCAATAAAGAGTCTGCCAATAGATTGTTCTCACTTGCGACTGCACCTGGATTGCTGCACTCTAGTCTCTCAAATAGACAATTCCTTCTAGGTATTTCAAGCTTATTCAATTTTGTATGCAACCAAAGAGGACTATTTGTGTGAAATCCAGCACAAACCTAGCCAGCACACCCTAATTGTTTTGGGTGAAGAAAGACTTGTTTGATGTTAGACCCTGAAGTTGGACCTTGATTTCAGTGTTATTACCTTGAAAGCCTTAGGAAGTCATGTCCGATCTTTCCCTTAGTGTAGATCCATGTCCCAAAATGATGGAAGTTGTCCTTGTGGGCCCTCTTTATGGAAGACATGGTGTTTGACCCGAAACCCATGGATATGGTTGATGGTGCTCCATACTTGGATGCATTGTCAGTGATTGTTTTGAACCTGCAACCTGAAGAAGGTAAGCTTAGTTGGTGGACCTAATGAACTCCCGTGCTCAATCCGAAGGTATTTTCCAAAACTAGACTTCTTGATTAACTTGTAGGAGAAAACCCCACTCAATTTGACCCCGTATAGCCCTCCGAATCCCTGTCCAAAGTTGCTGAACTATGTCTGGCCAATCCTGTCTGCGCATCGAAGAAGATTGAATTAGTTGAAGCACCTAATGAACTCTTGTGCAGGATTTGAAAGTATTTCTGGAAACTAGACTTCTTGATTGACTTGTAGGAGAAAACCCCACTCAATTTTACCCCATATAGCCCTCCGAATCCCTGTCCGAAGTTGCTATTCTTGTCTGGTCGACTAGCTAGTTAACCAGCCAGTCGACCAAGGGAATCTAGCCCGAGAAAATCTGGTTTTTTGGTCATTTTGGGTTCTATTTATGTGGAACTTCGTGGTTTTCACCCCATTTACTGTTGGGACTCTCTTGGGGCGTGGGAAGGCACCTCTTGGGTCTCTCTTTGGTGTGGGTGAAGAACTCCTACAAGATTCTTGATTCTTCTTCTCCAATTTCTTCCCCAAGGTATGTATTCTCTCACTTACTCTCTAATCTACTCTCACCTCTTCTCTTTCTTGCTGTTGAGACTATGAAGATGGTGCTGCAACCTTGCAACCACCTCTTCTAATATCTCTTTTGATTTGCCTAAACCCCATTTGCATTCTATCAATGCTATGTTCCCTATACATGATCCCTAACCTTGCATTCTTATGATTTTCTTCATAACATCATGATTTCATCTCCTAAAACTGATTTGCTATAGTATGCTAGGTCTGATTTCTTGTTTGTAATTGATTCTAATCTATTGTTCATCATTCCCATAATTGATTCTATGAATTCCCTTGCAATTGCAATCAATTTCATTGAAAACTATGATTCGAGCATATAGAACCTAGGGTTTCAATTTGGGTATTCCTAATTGGACCGCTGGATCTTGACGAAATTTAGTATGTAGTGTCCTCATATTGCCATGATCATTCCCTCCAAGTTTCATATCGATCGGAGCATCGGAAGATCAGTTTCGGGCCAAATCTCCATTTATGCCTGTTACTGTTTGCTGTGGGCGACTGCTTGGTTGACTGACATCGACCAAGATATGACAGCAACTCTGTCCTTGGCTGATTTGCTTCATTTGACCTTTGATTCGATTGTTTTCTTCTCTAATGTTGCTTATGTGTTGTCTAGGGTACAAACACTGACTTTTGGGCTATTCTTGGTGATTCTTGGTATTAGTTTCGACTCGCTTAAGGTAAGGATGGTTATCGCCATAAATACATAGGCTATGTGCTTATGCCTTGACTTTCATAACTTGGTGAACATGGTCTCTTTATTACTTTTGAACATCATAGGACTGTTATACATGCTTTAGAACAGTAGTATTGTGATTTCATATATTCTTGTTATAATGATTAATTATTATGGTCACTTATACTTATGATGAATCATTTCAATATTATGACTGAACTTCTATTATGATGATGTATCAAATGTATGTGAGATGTTGGACTTGAGTATGTGATTGCTTAGGTATAACTTGGGATTTGGGGAGTGTCCTATTGATGCTTTTGTCCTTGGGCATCAGAGGGAATAGTATGGGATGTTCTCTAAAGATGCCTATCGACACTTTCCCGAGTTATTGAATGACATACATAGGATTGTCTAGTTGTTTGGCTAGGATGTCCCTGTCATATCAGACCTGAATCGGAAGGGCATTGAGACCGAACGACCCGTGGTAGGGTATGGTTTGATGGGCGCTCAAGACTGGTAACCAACCCGTGAGAGGATATAAACCATACTACGGATACCCGAAAGGGGCCATTTATTGGTAGGGTTGCAAATAGCTAGACTTGGGCTCACGGGCGCTCAAGACCGGTAACCAACCCGTGAGAGGACGTGAGAGCTTCCCGTCTATTATTTGTGGATGACCAATAGGGTTGGTGAGTCCGTAGTCTGGGACTATGCTGACTCTATTGTAAAGGATATCGAAAAGGATCGCCGGGGGCGAGGAATGGACGTATCTGGATCTGACATGATATGACTGAGTAGATGACTTCCATTGGGCTAGGCTTTACCTTGACATGCGCCAATACTTAGACCAAATGGTGATGTGAGAGAGAGGTGACCGAAACCCCAGCGAAGGTTGTCCGGAAGGTTTCAGGACCCAATTCCCACCGGCTTGAGTGATTGAGACCTACCCAAAGAAGTATGGTGCTATGATTTAAAGCATGTCTACCTTAGAGACTAGCATTCATAGAGTTAGAACCATACTTGCATCATGTGTTTCATATCATATTGCATCATGTTATGACTTGTATCATATGGCATATGTTTTATGGAATGACTGCCTTGCTGAGTTCTTTTGAACTCACTCCTTTTTGCAACATATTTTGTTAGACTTTTCTGCAGGTACTACTACTGTTGACTGTGACGGTCAACACTCTGAAGACCAAATTGGTGACTTGTACCACACTGGTTGTGGTGAACACGTTGATAAAGACTAGCAGTCTGAGACTGATATTTGTCAAGGGCAGATTCAGCCTGGCTTAGTTTCTTATGATTTGTTATTTAGGAAAGATTGTATAAGTTAGAAGAAACTGTAATTTAGTTGCTTACCTTTTCTTTCCCTTCTTTTGAGAATCGGTTGTAACCTTTACTTTTATTCGACCTACCTTCCGTTGTTGTAGAGTGGATTTCCGCCTCCTTCCACATTTTAATTATTTATTTTATTGGTATCTTTTCCGCACTCTGATGTTCCTTGTGATTCTTCTTATATTCTTTCCTTGACTTTTATTATTAAATTACTTGAAAATTATGAATTGTTCTTGCTTTTGATTAAGTTATTGTGCTAAGTGGTTATGATCGTTCCTAAAACTTGATCTTTTGGGCTGTGGATCACTCCATCGGGTATTCCAGATAGGGTACCGACTGGGTGGATGTGACAATTTGAGCGTGCTTCACTTTTTATATGTTGTTCCATTGAATCAGTTTTCCTCAGTTCCTCCTATCTTTTATGTATTTGGATATTTTCAGTATTGATTAATTGTGGAATATGGTTTTGGTATGCGAGGACATGAATCCGTTTTCGCAATTATAACTTTTGAAGTTGTTTATTTTAGCTTTTGATTGTTTTGGAGTCTTTCTTTTAGTTTAGATGCTTGAGAATACTAGATTAGCGCTTCAATGTAGTTCGTCGATTTAGAAGGTGCTGGGAGAGAGGAAGGACGATATAAGTTGTGGTAATTGAGTTCATTAGATCCACGTGTGATCGGATGTAAGGTTCCTGTTATCTCATCGATTTGATTACATATGAGTTCGATGCAATGGGAAGTTTGTGTTAAAGTGTTGTCATCTCATAATGTTTGTTGGCTTCATCTTTGTTGTTGAATAATCATTACTGTTTTTCATACCTAACTTTTATAAATGTGTCTTTGTAGTGAACTTCAAAGTTTCATCAGACATGGATGACAATGTGACACCTCGATTAGGCATGGAATTTAAATCATTTGAAGAAGCATATGACTGTTATAATAAGTATGTGCGTATGAGTGGGTTCAACATTCGGAAAAATTATTTGCACAGGAGCACGATAGCTAAGACTATCATCGTGTATCGGTGTTACGTGTGTAGTAAAGAAGGACACCGAAGAGAAAAAGAAGTAGATGTCAAAGTACAACGTCCTGAGACTAGAACTGATTGTTTAAAAAGGATGATTGTAAAAAGAGATAATGATGGACGATTAGTAGTTGATAAATTTTGTGATGAACACAACCATGTTCTTCAGGTTGAAGAAGTTGCACATTTGTTGCGCTCCCAGCGTGCAATATCAACTACCCAAGCCACAAAAATAGAAATGGCAGACATAACTGGAATGGGGACAAGATTGACATATAATTTGATGGGTTTGCAAGCAGGGGGTAATGAAAATCTAGGTTTCACAAAGAAAGATTTACAAAACAATTTGAATAGCAAACGGTAGCGTGATTTGGCATATGGGGATGCCGGGAGCTTGATGTTTTATTTAGACAATCAACGAAATTTAAACCCTGCATTTGTGTATTCTGTACAGATGGACAGTGAGGATAAGTTGACAAATATATTTTGGGTGGATCCACAGATGCAATGTGATTATCAACTATTTGGTGATGTAGTTGTGTTTGATACTACTTTTTGCATAAACAAAGAAAATAGACCGTTGTTTGTGTTTGTGGGATTTAATCATCATAGGACTTTAGTTATCTTTGGAGCTGCTTTGCTTTATGATGAGACAACTGAGTCATTTGAATGGTTATTTCGAACTTTCTTTGGAGTTAATGGTGAAAAGAAGCCAAAGAAAATTTTCACTGACCAAGACGCTACAATGGCAAGGGCACTAACTGGGGTTGCACCTAATACACTCCATGCATTGTGCACTTGGCATCTCTGGCAAAATGCAAAGAAACACCATGGATATTTGATAAGTGAGAAGTCACAGTTCTCCAGAATTTTGTACGAATGCATCTACAATTATACAGAAGTTGAGGAGTTTGAATATGCATGGAGGAATTTAAAAGAAAATCATGGGGTTGTAAACACTGGTTGGCTAGATAGAACATATGAAATAAGGAAAAAATGAGCTTGTTGTTACATGAAGGACTGTTTCACACTAGGTGTGAGGAGCACACAATTGGCTGAAAGTTTGAATGCTGATTTGAAACAATGTCTTGGACACAAACTTGATCTTGTAAGGTTTGTGAGACATGTCAAGGATGTTATGGAGGCAAAACATGCAAATGAATTGAAAAAAGAATTTGATGCACAAAATAAGGTTCTTGGGGGTGCACATTCATTGAAACCTATGTTGATTCAAGCTTACCAGTTATATACTTCAACTATATTCAAAGAATTTTTGAAGGAGTTTGAGTTGGTGGATAGTCATGGTATCAACAACCAGAATGTCTCAAATATTTATGTTGAATATGTGATTTTGAAGGCAAATGCGACTGGTTCCTATACAAGGAAGGCATACAGAGTATTGCGTAATACAGTAGAAGAAAGCCTAACATGTAGTTGTAAGAAATTTGAGAGTGTTGGGATCCTTTGTGTCCATATCTTAAGAGTGTTCAATTATCTCCAACTAATGTGCATTCCGATAAAATATTTTTTGTTGAGATGGAGAAGATCAGTCCCAGAATTGTCAGTAGTTGACAGGACATGAAGAGAAGGGGAGGCAAGGATTAAAATTGATGGACAATTAAGTTGCTTACAGCGAAATAGGCTGATTACTCCAACATTTTTGAAAGTCATTAACCAAGCCTGTGAAACGGGAGTTGGTTATAACATACTATGTAAGCATGTAATTGGGATTCTCAAAGAGCTCGAACATGTAGACGCTGTGCAACCTACTGAGCATCCCTCAGAAGAAAATGGTGAAGCCTACCAAAATTTATAGTTAAAACCAAAAGAGTCTCAGAAAAGGGGATCAAGAAAAAGAATGAAGCCCTGGCATGAAAAAACTAAAAAGAAGAGGTCTGTCCAGCTAGTGGAAGGACAGGGCTCCATTGAAGTAACCTTGCCAGAGTCTGATTATTTGTCAATGTGTGAGGGTTTTAATACATGGTCAAGTCATGTAAATGCATATATTATCCTTTTGTATTGTACATCTATTTTACCTCATTGCACAATTAATCTTAGGCTTGTTTGTTGTTTGATTATACAACATGTACCTTCCTCCCAAAATTCAGTACAACTTGGTGTAACTACTGATCATTTTTTAACTAAGGTAAATGCATGTAGGGATCTCTTTTTGTATTGCTCATTTATTTAAATTTCAATGTATTCTTACATATGTGTTGTTGAATTATACAGCATGTACCTTCCTCCCAATTCAGTACAACTTGGTGTAAGTATTGATCATTGTTCAACTAAGGTAAATGCATGTAGGGGTCTCTTTTTGTATTGCTCATTTATTTAAATTTCAAAGTTATTCTTACATATTTGTTGTTGGATTATACAGCATGTACCTTCCTCCCAAAATTTAGTACATCTTGGTCAGGGTTCTGATCATTGGTTCAACTAAGGTAAATGCATGTAGGGATCTCTTTCTGTATTGCTCATTTATTTTAAGTTCAAAGTGATTCTTATATATTTGTTGTTTGATTATATAGGAAGTACATGGCTTACAAGGCCCACCACTCAGGTTTGGAATAGAATGTTGTCAGCGTTCTGAGCATGTGCGGTTGTCAGAGTCTTCAAGGGCGTACATTTAGGATGGGTAGATAATATGCATTGTTGCAGCTGGGTGTCTCCACTTCCAACCATGTATTTTTCTCTATAGTGAATATCTTTTTTGTTTGATATCTTTGTTCAGCATTGTTTAAAAACTTTATAAATTTTGTAAATAGTTTTGTTACGTGTCTTTTATTGACAGGTGGGTTTGTAGTATAGTAGAGGTTATAAGATATGGGATCTTTGGGATGTGTCGTTCTATCTTCGTACTAGTAGATTTGGTTGTTCTATTAAATTTAAGTATTTATATGAAAGTTTTGCTTTGAATACTAATGTAGGTTCATTATGTTTCATAAAATTTTCAGTTGGGGACTCATCAAATGTGTAAGGTGTATGTATATGAAGCAAAGGAGCATTCACTGATGCGCTATCTTTCAAATCCATCCATTTCCCAAATTTGGTCTCTTTTCGTGCCGTTTCATAGAAAGCTTGCTGTCATCATGGTGGTGTTGCTTACAGAGAATTTAAAGTCTGAGGAGGCAGCACAAGTGTCTCAGTTTCAGTTTGCGGTCATACATTTAAATCATATTGAAGCATTCTTTATTCCCCTTGAATTTGTATATGGATAGTAGTACTAGTTTTAATAAAAAAAAATGAGGGACATATGTACCATTTCACAATGAATGTAACTCTTCATTTTAAAATTTCAGTGAGCATTATAGTGGTTGGTTGCTCAAATTGACTAAGCATATCATAGTATGTTTTTTGTACAGGATATGTCTCATATATTGGTTAATTTCTTACTTAATGGTCAATCTACATTTAAATGACATTACACCCAGTCATCTTGATTTTACTGTAGAACAGATATAAAGTTCTTTGTTAGTGTTCCTTTAATTGGATGGAGGTAGAGCATGCTGACAACAAGGCATGATTCAAGCTTACTTTGGATTTTAGTTATATTCAAAGGCTTATGATAAGCTCCACATGTTCCGGGTGGCTCACTTACTTTATCCAATAGGGACTGATATCTTGGTGACTGGGAATGCTGAGGTGGTAGTGTTGTACTGTTGTTCATTAGCAGGGGAGATCATGTTTCCCTCTTTCACTTATACGGTTCCTTTTTTAGTAGGGATGCTTTTACTGGGTGGACATATGAACATTTAGATTTGCATAGGGTGATGATAAGTTGACCAGCCTTTTGGCTGATTTTTTGGTGGTTCATCTTTTAGTGAACATGCCTCATCACCTTTGGCTTACCAACTTGTGACTGTATGTAAGAGGCTGACTTGTTGGAAGCCATAGTTCAGCATGGGTTGTCAGTGGGTAATCGAGTATAAGAGTAAACTGGAATGAAGGATGCTGTAGTATGTTGCTTTATCACCAAAAAGTTGCAACCTTGCTTGGGTTGTAAACAGTGGTTTGGTAAATGGTCATATTTATTGTTATGTACTGTATCTATATCAAAAAGCCTGATCACATTGTATTTCAAGGGTTGTAAGTATTTTTCAAAACAATTTTACCTATAATATATGATATTCTAGACATTCAATTATTTAATTTGTCATATCAATCTTCCATATGACAATTACAGTCCGATGAAACAAATAATTGAAACATGACATTCATATTGAAACATTTAGTAGTACCCTTAAATTTGTATATGGATAGTGGTACTAATTTGTATAAAACAATGATAGACCATACACATTATTGTAATTCTTCATTTGAAAATTTCAGTGTGCATAATCACAATGTTTGGTTGCTCAATTATGGAATAGTTTTTTTTTATTCGAATAGAAAAGTACTTCACATAAAGAGTTGGTATGTACAATGGTTATTCTAATTTACCAAAAAATTATGAAGATATGAAGATTTGGTATGTATGAATGCGCTAACGTTTATGCAAACTTGGTAAAACGGAATGATTCCGTTTTGAAGCTACTTGAAACGGAATGATTCCGTTTCATCATATTGATCAAAGGGATTAAATGGAATGGTTCCGTTCTGAAGCTACTTGAAACGGAATGATTCCATTTTATCAAATTGATCACAGGGTTGATACGAAATGATTCCGTTTAAAAAGGAACCATTCCCTGGTTATCATAGTTATGACCGGAGTGAAACGGAATGGTTTCGTTTAAAAAGGAACCACTCCGTTTTAGCATAGTCATGACATTGTTGAAACGGAATGCTTCCGTATAATAAGGAACCATTCCTTGGTTATCATATTCATGATCGGGGTGAAACGGAATGGTTCCGTTTAAAAAGGAACCACTCCGTTTTAGCATAGTCATGACATTGTTGAA
Source organism: Hakea prostrata (assembly GCF_041222555.1). Taxonomy (NCBI): domain Eukaryota; kingdom Viridiplantae; phylum Streptophyta; class Magnoliopsida; order Proteales; family Proteaceae; genus Hakea; species Hakea prostrata. Next base: position 31,713,109 of record NC_142606.1, read on the forward strand.
ACGAGATGCTTCCGTATAAAAAGGAACCATTCCTTGGTTATCATATTCATCACCGGGGTGAAACGGAATGGTTCCGTTTAAAAAGGAACCATTCCTTGGTAATCATATTCATGACTGGGGTGAAACAGAATGGTTCCATTTAAAAAGGAACAATTCCATTTCATAACTGTGATCGGGCTAATGAAACGAAATCATTCCGTTTCAAGTACCTTCAGAACAGAACCATTCCGTTTCACCTCTGTGACCACTTTGAAGAAACGGAATGGTTCCGTTCTGAAGCTACTTGAACCGGAATGGTTCCGTCTTATTCTGTGTGATGCACATTTCATTCCAACTGCCCAACTCGAACTGGTGGTTTGCGCAGAACCAAACCGGCATAAGAATCCATTGAAGTAACTGTTGTTTTGACTATTATATTAATATAATCAGCTCAGACCATTTGGAAAACCAGCGGTTCGATTGAAAACCACAAACCGGTCTGATTGAAAAAACATAGGATAGCATTTCGTTTTAAAATATTAGAGCACCCTTTTGGCTGAATTCTCAAACCCACTCTCTCTCTCTCTCTCTCCCACTCTCATTTCGAGAAGCTCTGAATGTCAGAAGAACGCTTGGAGAAGAAGCTTGAGGAATCATGAGCTGTTGTAGAAGAAGCTTGAAGATTCGTGATCGATTGAAGAAGAAGCTTGAACAATCGTGAGAAGAAGACAAATCGTTCAGGACTGGTTGCTCTCCTTTCGATTATTTCTTAACTCAACGCAAATTGATTGTGGGGAATAAGAAGCTCTGACCAAATAGAAGAAGAAGAAGAAGATCTGATATTTCACACGGAATAAGATGAAGAAGAAGCCCGATTATTATGTTCAGGTAAGAGGCTGAGTTATCTGAGGGTAGCTGCTGCTCATCCATGATCATCTCCACTGCTTTTAGTCCAATATTAATTTCTATTGAATGCTTTTCTTCTCTGGTATGATATCATTTACTTGAGATTAAGATACTTTTTACCATTACAATGTATATCAGTATATAATGTGATTGTTTCCTACATGACTGAAATTTTGTTGTTTCCTATCCTTTGAAACTATAGTTTTGCTTCCGAGCCATCTTTATAAACTTGCTGTAGACATACATTAATGATTTTCTAATAATTGTTGATATAAATGTGCAATTTTAGCTGAGATCAGATATATTGTTAAATGGAGATGGTCTCACCGTCAGTTTAATTGACCATACTCCAACTCTCTACTATATTGGTTAAATATGTTTTAAATGTAATTACCATGGAGAGCACACAAACAATTCATGTTTAAATTAAATGGTTTCATCTCCATTTGAGAGAATGTTCTTATAATCATTGGAGCTTTATGTTAAATCCAAAGTTGGTCAGGCCTAAGTGGCTGTAGGGGCCATTCCATATGATATATATAATCTGATTCTATGGTTTGTACAGACTTGTGGTGGGGAATGATTTTTTAATTAAAAATATAAGTTCCTACTTAGTGTATGGATTAGTATTTTGTGACTTGTGGTGGGGAAGAAGGCATTATATTATCTGTATCATTGCACTGATTGTAGGATATTGGTTGAAGACTTTCGATGATCTTTGCAAGTTTGTATTGTTTGATCATATTTGTTTTGTTTTATTTTGACATACTTGATCATAAAACTTTGACTTAAGAAAGGGGTTAGAATTGTAGATCTCCATATTTGACTCACTTTGTGCTTGAGGAGTTGTGAATTTGGTGCAGTTGTGTTATCTTTTATCAATCATGGGCAGATGCTATTGTGAAGACCAGTCTTCAATATGGAGCAACCCACTCCATTATGCTACTGTGGGCAAGGGAGGATGTTGCTGCTCACTTCAAACACAACAAAAAATCCAGGTCGCAGATTTTATAGGTGCCCAAATGGTGAAAAGCATCCACAATTTTTTATTTGGGTAGATAAGATGTGTGGCAGTGAAGCAGCAACATACGTACATTCTAGAGCTTCAACGTTGTATGACAATGTGAATAGTAAGAAGGAGGTGAGATCGCCAAAAATATATGACGACCCACTAGGCAATTAGCTGAATTTCGGTGCTGCATGGCGAGCCCCTACTCATCAAGTGCACAATCAATCAGTGTTGGCCCGAATCACAATGTTGTATCATGTATTATTATTCTTATGTGTTTGGGTTTTTTTACTTTCTTGTTATGTACTTTATTCAACCAACATGTAAAGGCCCTACTTTTAGTGTCAGTACTGTAAGCTAGACAAGAGGACAAGGCTTACATTGTATTTCAAGGGTTGTTGTAAGTATGTTTGAAAACAATTTTACCTCTAATATTTTATATTCTAGACATTCAATTATTGAATTTTTCATTTCAATTTTCCATATGACAATTACAGTCTGATGAAACAAATAATTGAAACATGAGCTTCATATTGAAACATATGAGCATCCCTTAAATTTGTATATGGATAGTGATACTAAGTTGTATAAAACAATGAGACACATATGTACCATACACATGGTGATATTGTAACTCTTCATTTTGAAATTGCAGTGAGCATAACAATTTGATGAAACAAAGAGTAGGTATGTACAGTGGTTATTCCAATTTACCAACAAAATATGAAGATATGAAGATTTGGTATGTATGAATGCACTAACATTTATGCAAACTTGTAAAACGGAATGGTTCCGTTCTGAAGCTACTTGAAACAGAATGATTCCGTTTCATCAGTATCATCACAGTGATGAAACGGAATAGTTCCTTTTAAAAAGGATCCATCCCGTTTCATTACTATCATCATAGTGATGAAACGAAATAGTTACATTTAAATAGGAACCATTCCATTTCATAATCTTGATCACAGTGATGAAACAGAGTAGTTCCGTTTAAAAAGGAACCATTCCGTTTCATCTCTATGATCAGTCTGATGAAACGGAAACTGTCACATCCCCCTAGCCGGTACCCTAACTGGCATACCCGGGAGTGTGATCCACAGCCCCGAAGATCAAGTATCGAGGAAATCATCCTCCCACATATACAATAACATAATCATAAACAGGAAATAAATCAAGTTTTAATATTATAAACAAGGTTCAAAACAAGAAATGAACAATCAGTATAATCAGAGTGCGGAAAGATACCAGATATCCAATGATATCAAAAAGGAGTAAAGTGAGGCGGAAACTCACTTTACCAAAAATAGCGGAACGTAGTATGAAAATCAAAAGGGATTACAACTGAAACAAATGTACTAAGAAATAAACTAAGATCAAGAGTCTTCAAGTTTATAGATAACGTCTTCATAAGTATGGACTTCATCAATCCAATGAATCCGTTCTAACTCTATGCCATTCTCAAAAGTAGTACGCAGCTTGATCCGCCGAGGGATCATCAGAGTAAGCTTGATCGTTGCCAGCACCTTGCGTGTAATACGCTTCATCAGCTTGTGCTTCGCTGTACTGCTCGTCATAATACTCTGTACCTGCAGGATAATCTAACAAGAAAATGTACAAAAAGGAATGAGTTTCGAAGAAACTCAGTAAGGCAAGTTAATCCATAACATCATAGATAACATGTGGCAAAACATAACATGATGCAATGCAGTATGAAACAAGTAATGAATGTATGCATCTAACTCTATGTATGCTGGTCTCTATGGTAGACATGCTTTAAGTCATAGCACCGTACTTCTTTGGGAAGGTCCACTCACATCCTCAACCATTTAAGATATCTTGGATTCTCTCACGGATCATTTCACCAGTCTTGAGCAGCCGGTTGCTAATGGGTCCTGCATCCCTCGGGACAAACCATGGTAGGGGGTTAAGTCAACACACTCTCTCACAACCATTTGGCATAAGTACTGGCGCATGTCAGGAAAAAGCCTAGCCCAATGCAAGTCATCTACTCAATTACATCAACTCAGGTCCAGATACTTCCATTCCTCGTCCCTGACGATCCTTTCTGGTATCCTTTCCACTAGAGTCCTAATAGTCCCTGACTACGGACTCATCAACCCTATTGGTTATCCACATATGGTAAACGGGAAGCTCTCATGTCCCCTCACAGATCATTTCACCGGTCTTGAGCGCCCATGAGCCCAAGTCTAGCCATATGCAACCCTCCAATAAATGGCCTCTTTCGAGTATCCACAATGTAATCCATGTCCTCTCACGGATCTTTTCACCGGTCTTGAGCGCCCACGAATCTCCATTGCTACCATGGGTCGTTCGGTCTCAATACCCTTCCGATTCGGGTCTGATATAACAGGGGTATATCCTAGCCAAACACTGCTAGACAGCCTTAGGTATGACAACCATTGATTCGGGAAAGCGTCGATGGGCATCTTCGGAAAACAGCCCATACTATTCCCTCCGATGTCTAAGGACAGAAGCATCAATAGGATACTCCCCATTCCCAAACCAAACTTAAGCAAACACATTCTCAGATCAGTCATGACATACACAACCAACAGTTCATCATATGCAAGAGAATGTAAAAGCAAAATCAGATTAAGCAGTAATAAGTAACTCAAATAACATGAATAATGAAAAAGATAATATAAATAAGTGCTACTGTTCTCACAGTAGGAGATTAGAATTAAAATACAACAACAGTAGGTAATCTCATAGTTTCATAAAGTAGAAACCAGAGAACAAACAATCTATGTAGTTAAGGAATCAACTGTCCTTACCTGATTATCGAAGAATATGATCCAAAAATCAAAGAGAGCAACTCCAAACTTAGCAAATAGACTCCTAACAATCATAGATACAACATTAGGAAAGATGCCTAAAAGATCAGAGAGCAAACGAATCAATTCGGGCGAAAAACGAAGCTACTGACTCCTTTGGTCGAGTGCTTGGTAGATCGGCCCCGATCGACCAAAACGATCGACCAAGCAAGTCGCACGGAATTGTCTGATCGCTTTGGCCATAACTTCTTCGTTTGAAGTCGGAATGATCCGAAATTCGAAGGGGAACTTCCTAAGGTATATTAGGATCATATAGTAAGATAAAAACATCAAGTCATGGGGAAAATTTGGGTTCTTGCTTTAACCCAAGAATTTAGGGTTTCAACCTTATGGTTCCCATAAAAAGGTTGAGATCACAGAATGAAAGAAAATTAAATAATTGGCCAAAGGCAATAAGAAAATCATAGGAAAACTAATTTAGGTTACTAGAAATATTACCCATGAGGTTTCCCTCGCATGGGAGGTTAACAAGAGTTTCCAGAACTCTAGCAAGGGTTAGGGTTTCAAGAAAACCTTCGGCTAGGGTTGAGATCATGATGATGATCATATATCTCAAAGAAACGAAGGAGATCACGAAGGGATGATTGCAAGGATGCAGCATCAACTTCCTGATCTCAATCAAGAACAAGACCAAGAAAAGAGAATTAAAAATTTAGAAGAGATACTAACCTTGAATTGTAAGAACAGAGAAGAGAGGTTTCAGATCTGCAGAGGAATCTTCGAATTCACCAGAGAGAGTTTCGGAGAGGTCTTCTCACGTTCACAAAGTGTTTAGGAGGTAGCCGTAACAAAGAAATACGAAGTAGGGTTTAAATAAGAGTGAAAAACCCTAAAATTACAATTCCTCGGATTTCACCTTCCTTTGGTCGAGTGCTTAGTCGAGTGGCCCACTCGACCAGTCAGTCGACCAAGGCAGACAGTAAGGAATAATCAGGGATTTGGAGGATCAAATGGGCTTTAAACCTTATGGGCTTTTGCATACACATCAAGTAACAAGTCAAGTGTGAAGAAATACCTTTAAACCAAGTTAGATAATACTCCAAGTCCTTCAACTAATCTCATCTTCAGACAACTGCAGCTTCCTTTCCAAATCTACACAGACATCCAAGCAAGTATGGAACTCCAGCAACAACATCCATGGGTTCAGAGTCAAACACCATGTCTTCTACTTAGATGGCCCATAGTTGGCTTCTTTCTTTACTCCGGGTCTTCGGACCTAAAAACAACCGGGTTACCGGGTCAAGGTCAGGGTTAGGTTAGGGCTGGGTTTCACAGAAACGTTCCTTTTTAAACGGAAATTTTCAATTTCATCACTGTGATGACAGTAATGAAACGGAATGGTTCCTTTTTAAACGGAACTAGTCCGTTTTATTTGTCTGATCACAGTGATGAAACGGAATGGTTCCCTTTTAAACGGAACTACTCCGTTTCATCAGACTGATCATAGAGATGAAGCGGAATGGTTCCTTTTTAAACGGAACTATTCCGTTTCATCAGACTAATCACAGAGATGAAACGGAATGGTTCCATTTTAAACGGAACTACTCCGTTTCATCACTGTGGTCAGGCTCATGAAACGGAATGGTTCCCTTTCAAGTAGCTTCAGAACAGAACCATTCCATTTTACCAAGTTTCAAAATATTTCGATTTCCTCCAAAATGAGTTTGAAACAATAACACATCGCATTCGTGAATTCCCTGGGTGTACGCCCATCGACGGCTTTACTAACTTGGTTAAAAGACAAGTTAAATTTAAACTATATTTCAAACAAGTGTTTAAAATGTTCAAATATTTACGTGTGATTGACAAGATTGGTGCTTTAAGTGCCAGCATACAACATGGCCGTTCATAACCCAGCTTTATAAATATTTTCTTTTAAGCTTTATAGGATATGTGGATCACATAGAACATAGGAGGCATCTCTCACTTGGCACATCCAATTTTCATCCTCTAGACAACATATTCTTTTGCTTGATCACCTTTCTCAGGAATTTGTGATTCTTATCTTCTTAATTTGGTATACTTAAAGGCAACACGTTGTCAATGTAGACATTATTGTGCTACTCTAGCTCTACTGACATTATAAATGTTTGTATGTCTCTGTATGTTATACAATATGAAAGGGAGGGTTGCATGTAATTCATGGGTATGTAATTCAATCAAATGTTACCTTGCATGATTCCTGTGAGCATTGCTTCATTCTTTTTCGGTACATTGAGCATTGACAAAATCAAAGATGAAGTTTAAGAATAATTCATTTGTTATCTTATAACAGAGTAAGAAACTATATGGATTTCCATTATAGGGCAATATGAATAGAAAAAGTTCATAAAACTCATCATCATCCCAAACAAATGGGGTCAGCTAGAAGGATCCTTTTTCTCCACTTGATTCTATTCATAGTCATTAACACATAGTCAAATAACAAAAGATAAGAAATAAATCACATAGACATTGTTCACCAAATAAAACCAAACGCTGATATTCTAAATCTATTTCACACATCCATAGTCAAATAACAAAATATAAAAAAACATAGAAATTGTTCATAACCCCTTATATACACATTGTTGACCCAATTGTTCAAATCCCCTCCAGATAACATTCACATCACATTTAACAAATCAACAACATCCTCAACCTACTCAGAATTTGCTGCAGATCTCTTAGATTCTGATGAAGAGTTTGAGTGCTCCGAAAGCTCTGGAAGCTGCAACTTTCAGCAATTTGGTCTAAGCACCAACACATATACCTTATATCACCTCTGTTTCGTGCGGTTTGTTCCTCTAGTTTTGACAATCTATCATTCACCTGTTGTTGAAAACCCTTAGCACCATGTGCTCCTGCATCTGCCACTTGTTCTCCAAAATGAAAATTAGTGGTAGATATTTTAGCATCATTCTTCTTCTTCTTCCCGACTGAACTATCCTCCCCTGTAAGATCAACTCCATAAAAAGTAAAGATGCGTATTAGGAGTTTACCGTACGGGAGAGCACGATTATGTGCCATTCTCACATACTGCATCATTCTAAGCATGATGTAGGATAGGTTCAGAGCCGTCCTCATATGAACACAATAGGTCATGTAAGCTTCAAATGAAGTTAGGCTTTCGCGATGACCACAGCGAGGAACAATGTTGTGTTGCACGATGTATGCAATGGCGCGGGGAACAGGTTTCAGCTGCTTGAGCTTGATGTGGCTGGTGTAACGCGTATATTTCACCATTATATCCCTATATGTCGCATCCACATCAATTAGCTGCTTGAACTTCTTCCTAGGCTCCAAGAATACACAATGTCCTTCAATTGAGAGTTGAAGAATCTGACCTAGGGTAGGAATATCTAACACAATTTCCACCCCTTTAAGTCTGGAGATGGCTACAAACCTTTCCCCCTAATCTCGGAACAATAAATTTGAATAAAAGACTTTCACTAGCTGCTCATAACAGTTGGTATTTACCTCAAGTATGCTCTCCCACCCAATCTCTCTAAATCTTGGTGATACACCTACACCCTCGAAGGAACGAATGTCTACATCCCTTCCTTCTTCTATTGCTTGCTTCTTTAACTTTTTATAATCGGATTGGGCATCATCATCATCTCTAAACCATGACCCCTCATCTTCTACAACTTGTTTTCTCTTTCCCTTCCCCTTGGCCTTTGCCTTTCCCTTTGCCTGGGCAGCTTTTGGAGCCATGCTAGTAGATAATTGTAACTGCTGCATACATCACAAAACATGTTAGATAAACAACATATTATGACAATGAAAGTAAAGTATAACAAAACAAATAATAATTCTAAGGATGAGACAACAGTAAAGAGAGAAGACAAGCATTCTAAGCATGAAAGGATTGCCATCTTCCTAAGGTCAAAAAATAGAATGACCCACTACGGCACAAATTATAGGAAAAATAGAAGGGAAGAAATCAAATAGGCAAAACTGGGGAACAAACATCTTTAATGACCCAAATAGAAATGATATTTTAAAGTCACTAAATCAAATGGCTCATGCCTAATGTAGTCTCTACTAAAATATAAAGCAATGCATTCACAGGAATTGGGTCTCAAATCAATTTCAACCAGAAAACCAAAAGAAAAAGTGAAACTTGAAAGAAGAAAAGCAGAATTGGAAATCTCAATATCTAATTACAGATTAAACAGAGCGAGGGGGTAATTTATCCGTTGAAGTCCCACAAATAGAAATTTGAATCCAAATTTCAGACAATTCAGTGCAACAAAAGAATAATGTCAGTGATGCGTCCAAAATCTGCTAAGCCCTTAGATCTCCTATGGATGACTTGCAAAAACGAATGTCAGATGTGGCCCGACCACTGGGGTTAGGAGTTCACCTCCAAAGGCTAAGTCAGTTAATGAACTGATCATAAACGGCTCTGCTTGAGCACAGAGCTAAAGAATGAATATTGAGAATACGATTCAGATTGTGTGTATATATATCTCTACCTTGTGGGCAGGTGATGTCTTATATAGTGTGTACCTTCGAATCTCCTTCGTTGGATGTATTTGAGCTTTCTTCGGATAGCCGTCAGATCTAAACGAATATATCCGTTAATGATAGATCCATTCGAGGTTGGGCTAATAGATCACTCATTTGATAATATGAGCGTTATATGGTAGTTATCCATATAATAATGATCGGTATCTTCCGTAAATGTTGCTAACCATCTCCTTGACGATTAGTCCCCTCCGATCATAGCGGATTCGGGCGTGCCTGTTGACTAAGTCAGTTTACTTCCTCAGCAAGCTACCTTTCGAACCCGGCCTGCTTGGAAGCGAGTCGATTCCTTTCGTCCCGACCGGGGTCGAGGGTCGAACCAAGGACGAACCCGGTTCGATTATATTTTCTTCGTATCACGAGCCCCCCAGACCAAGCGTTCGGGCAATTCCGAGGGATTGGTTTTGAACTTGGTAATCTGTTGAAAGAGGGCTTTGCATAATCCTCAGCTTATTAAATGTCGTATCACATTTAATGCAGCTGTATTGCTTTTTTTTTCCGAGTGTCGTGAATGTCTTCACTTTTCATGGGGGTGACGCCACGCGTCCTTTGCAGCCAAAATCATCATTGCTCACAAAATCGAAACAACGGATTATGTATCGTCTATTTTGATTCGTGAGTTCAAACTTTCGAAACGTCTTCAAATCACGATCGTTGATGTTGAATCCACCTCGATCGTACACATCCCTGATCATCTGTGTGAGTGCTTAAAAGTGGTTCGTTGTCTTCGTAGGTTTCATTCTCTTTGTCTGGAATTTTGAAACTTCGTCTTCTTCTTCACGCTCTAATGATCTTCTTGCTTTTAAGCCTTCTGCCTCGGTGATTCAGTAAGTCTATTGACTCCTTTGTAACCTTTACTTTCGTCTCCAATTTCTTTTTTGTTAAAGACCACAACCAGACCTTTACAATGATGGGAGGTGGTAGGGTTTCCTTTGAAATTCCTTCTGAACATAGTGCCGGTAAGGGCGATTCTGGTGATGAGGCCTTTGCTTCCGTCCCTCCTGAGTAGTTAGATAGTGAAAAGAAAACCTTAACTGCTCTTTGGCGTGACTTCGAAGAAGTTAGCCAACAGAAAAGAGCAGAAGAAAGTGTTGAGGCTCCTTCTGCGCTTCCTAAGTCTGGACCATCTAGAACTCCAAAGGCGACTGCCGAATCTTCTGGGCAGTCCAAACAACCTATCAAGTCCACTGATGAACCTGGTTCTGTTCCCTCCTCCTTTACTGAGGAGAACCTTCCTTCGGCCAACGATTGCTTCGACTTTCCTTCTTCGTACCACCTTAGAGCCCCCACTCTTGATGAGAGGGTTAATTCGATCCTTCTTGGCAAATTTTCCTTGTATATAGATACTCTGGAAAGCAAAGTTTGCTTTCCCTTCTTCAATACTTTGTTTTCTGCCATTTTAAATCATTGGGAGATTTGTCCTGGCATGCTCCTTCCGAATAGCTGGCGTCTCATCGTCGGCTTTCTAGGTTTATGTTTCGAACTTGGCATCACACCTTCTCTTCCTCATTTTGTACATTTTCATGTTCTGTCTCTTTCTCACCCTCCGGGTTGGGTTGTTCTTTCCAAGCGCAACAAAGTTGAGCTTGACTGGTCGGGCAACATTCTTGCCAGGAGAACCTGTCCTTCCAATCACAAGGGGTGGCGCAAGCCGTATTTCTTTTGCCTAGCGCCTCAATCAGACCTTAACTTCCCGTCCACCTGGAAACTGTTCACTTCATATTTTTAGGGCAACCGAGTCCCTCCACTATCGAAGGCAGTAGAGTAGCTGTCAGGAAGATCAAGTCAATTCCATGGTATCAAGAGATACATGGTTATGAGATGGAATACACCACCATTCTTCAATATTGGGGGCTAGCTCAATGTGAGCTTTCTAATTGTCACGTTTCATCTTTCTTGAGTGTACTACAACCTTATTCAACTTTTTGACTTTTGTCCTTCTTTGCAGTGCCTCCAAGAATTAACCCAGACAACCTTCGGGTTAAGGCTGCCAAGGCCGTTGTGACTGCAGAGCAACTGTCTCCTCGAGCATTGACTACAGACCAGGTGGCCTCTATGCCTCCTCCAGACCCTTCCTATAAGGGTATAAGAAACTTGAGGCCAATAGTTGAGGCCTCGGGGAGAGGGAAAAGACTGATGGTGGAAGAGGTCGAAGTCCCTTCTCCCGCTCGATCCAAAAGGAAGCATGACTCGGTCGATGCTTCTGCCCCGAAGAAATCCAAAAAGAACAAAGATTCTGAGGAGGTCTTCGTTCCTCAATGGTCATTGGTAGTGCTGGACTGGGTCATGCAGGACCATGAGAAGGCTGCCGAGTGGAGCTCTCTCGGCCTCATGCCGGCCGATCGCCAAGCCTTTGAAACCTTGCAAGATGGCTCTCTCGTTCGTCTCTCCACAAGGTATTATTTTTCTTGGTCTTTTGCTACTTGTTTTGTAATCTCTCCTATGATTTTTGATAATTTGCCTGCTTTCTCAGGAATGCCATGCTGACCTTCTACCAACACATGGAGGCCTTGAGCCGAGTTGGTCGTAACAGCTCCTTGTTACAGACTTCTGAAGAGAATTTGGTGAAGGCCAATTCTTAGGTGGACCGGTTAAAGAAAGCAGCCAAAGTGTCGAAAGAGGAGAATGACAAGGTTATCAACTCTTTGAAAAAAGATCTTGACTTGTCAATCAGTCGTGCTGCTGCTGCTGAGCGCGAGGCTAAGAAGCAGAAAATGCTTGCTACCGAGAGTACTGACAGACTCGAGTTTCAAGCCATAGAGAATGAGTGTCTGAAGGGGATGGCAGTTCCCAGCAAACTTGGACATCTTTCTCAAGATCTTTGAAGAGACTGCATTCAGAAGTATTTGAACAGCGTCCCCTTCAGCGATCTGATGACTTCATTCAACCTTCAAGCTTACCGAGTGGGGCAGAATGACGTCTGGAAGGCTATGCTTGAAGCTAACCCTTCCTTTGACACAACTCCCTTCCAGAGTGTTTTCCACAAGGAAGTCTTTGAGAAGCTTGAGCTGCCTTTCCCAGACTGGGTCTGAGAGGAAGAGGACCCTATTCTAGCGGATCCAAATATCGAGAAGTATCTTAGTGATTCGCCGCCTCTTCCCGAAGAACCTCCAAAGCCTGCCTCAGGCAAGGATCCTTCGGCTCAAACTATTAAAGAACAATAGGAAGATATCTCTTGTTTTTTTGTTGTTGTTGTAAGGGTTGGCCCCCATGGCTTGTTGATAATGAAATAGACATTTGCCTCCTTCCTTCTCGAACTCTTTCAATGATTGCTATAAAGTTATGATAATACTTTCTCATAGTGCACTTAGAGAACTTTCTCTGTTCCCTTACGTAGAATGACGTTTAGGAATGAGATAAGCTCTTATGAAGATAAACTTGTACCTTAATTGAAGATGACGCTTGGGACATCAGAGGGATACGCTCGGGAGCGTTGATTTGGTTCTTACCAAACCCTTTATGATGCTTGGCGCATTTCTCCCCCGATTGCTCCCTCTTTATGACGGAGCCCAAACGTAAGAGGGAGTTGATTTTCTCTATTTCCTCATATTCGCGTATAAATTGTTCTTCCCAAGGAATTAGGAATACTCTCTTATTTAGTACTGGTGCGATGGTTGGTATTTGGCAGTATCCTCGTATCAGTGCACGTTGCTCCACGTGGAAACTTAGGACAACCTTTAAGTTTCGAATTTGAAGCGCCGTTATCTCCTGACCGTTGATTCTGCTTTTTTGGAATTCGAAACGTCCCTTCTGTTTTAACCCTTGATTTACTTGGGTTTTCAACCGTCACATCACTCCCTGAGGGTATTTAATTTCCTCAGGCGTGCTTTATCATTGTCTTCGCTATTTGCAAGTCGTTCTTATCTTCATCGTTTGCAAAGTAGTGTTTTGCCTTCGCTGCCTTTGTACTCTTATCCTCTGACGATACCTCGATCAGAACCTGAACAAGTGAGTTTCTCCTCTGTCATTCAGTTTTAAGATGAACTTCTTCTCCCTGAGTAATCTCCACATTAGTGTACTTGGGGTTTACTCATTCCGGAAGTTCCCTATTGGATATTCTTTGCTTCGTATGTTCTTCAGAAATCTAGGGTTTTCCCTTTTCTTCTTTATTTTTGGTTGATCTCTCGTACTGACGATGGTTTCTTTTCCTTTGTAGAGCCTCCAAGAGTTAACTTGGATAATATTAGAGCGAAATATTTCAAGAAGACTGCTCCAATGCTGACAAAGGTTGTTCCATCTAAGGAGATTGCTGTTGGTGAATCTTCTAAACGCGGGGAGATTGTTGTAGCTTCCGCTGGTGCCTCTCCCACATCTCCTTCGTTGATGGAGACCGTCGGTCTCCCAAGGAGGATGTGGATCCTTCTGTAGCTATTCGCATTGCCTAAACCCCTGCTAACGCTTCGTTGGCGTCTTCTTCCATGATGAAGACCATTCGGTCTTCTTAGGAAGATGTGGTTCCTGCGGTTATCGTTTGGGTTCCCGAACTTGCCTCTAGTGCTTGTTTGGCATCCTCCTCCAACCCTCCAACTGTTGTGGAGGTTTCTGAGGAGGCCGAGGGTGCTACTTCTAGAAAGCGCCCTCGGTTAAATGATGATGTGTTCCAACCTTCCTGGTCGCTGATCTTAACAAATAGATCCGTTTGAGGTTGGGCTAATAGATAACTCCTTTGATAATATGAGCGTTATATGGTAGTTATCCATATAATAATGGTCGGTATCTTCCGTAAATGTTGCTAACCGTCTCCTTGACGATTAGTCCCCTCCAATCATAGCAGATTCGGGCGTGCCTGTTGACTGAGTCAGTTTACTTCCTCAGCAAGCTACCTTTCGAACCCGGCCCACTCGGAAGCGAGTCGATTCCTTTTGTCCCAACCAAGGTCGAGGGTCGAACCAAGGACGAACCCGGTTCGATTATATTTTCTTTGTATCAGTTAGAGATCTCAAGACTATATAAGAGGTGAAGTCTAAGAAACCTATTAAGAATACATCGATCTTTCATAGCTGTAAACAGTGTGTTACACTTGAAATGAATGAAACCCAAATACAACCAATTAACAACAATAACCAAATCGAATGAAAAGGAAAAGTACAGGTGTTGCTTAAATCTCCAATTCATGTTCAAACATATGGATTCAAAGGTGGTTCAGAATGATGGATCAACAGAGATCAGAAATAGCTCCAATTCCAATGAATAAGTATATAAACCTTCAACCTTATTTGTGCCATCTTTAGATATAGATCGGCTCGTTGGTGGCTATCAAACCAAAGTCGACCAAAGTTTGGAGTAAATCCAAGTTGTGATTTTTAAGTTCATAAATTATATTTTGACCCATACATATGTCCTAGTCACAGAGTAAAAGTAACAACGCACATTTGTTTGTCAAAAGTAGAGGACATCACACAACTTTTTAGTTTATGACAGGACAAAAGATTTAGTATCTTTAGGGTACAAAACATCATTTTCATACACAAACAATTAAAAGTACTACAAATGGAGTATGTATGGCTGAAGGGTACCAACACAATAAATCACTTGTCTTTAATGTATGATAAATTGAAAATCCCAAAATCCACTACTGCAACCTAAGAGCAATTTAAGTTAATGGTTCAATGCAATAGAACAAAACCCATCTATAACAAAGAAACAAATAACAAAATGCAATCAGATACATGTACAACCAGAAATGTTTTGAGCCAATTATAGCAAATCTGAAACACCTCTAAACTTCTCATAAAAAGCATATTTGTTCCAAATCCCCTATAACTCCAACTTCTTGCCAATCTCTACATTTTTCTCATCCACTAGAACAAATAAGGGCTTTAAATTGGACGAAGACTTGGAGGAAATGAGGTAGAATGAGATCCTATCATCTCTAGTTCATCTCTTTCGTTCATAGCATGTTTTCCAATGAAAACCATGATTTTTACCAAAATAGAAACTATGATTTCAAATTAGTAAGTAATAGTTTTAATGGTTGTTTGATGTCTAAATTATGATTTTTAGTCTTAGACTACTGTGTTAGACATTCTCTCCAAGTTTCGTCGCATTCCGGTTTGTGTAGCATAGGTTTCGGATCAAGATTCTATTCTTGGATTCGGATTTGCTCTTGGGCAGACTGCCTGGGTCGACTGGCTCAATCAACTGGCTCAATCAACCCGCAAGAACAGAATTTGATTTCTTCGTCCGATTCGATTCGATTGATGCTTATTCTTTTAGGACTACTTCCTAATGATTGTGTGATGCTATTCTAGGGTTTGTTTGCTAACTTTGGATTCATCCTCTTGTCCGTCCGGAATATATTCGAATCTATTTAAGGTAAGGAAAGTTGTTACCATATTAACATAGACTGCATAGATTTAGTTTCTAATTTGGGAACTACTTATATTTGCTATTGTTATGTTAGTTTCTACTATGATATGAATGCTGCAAGTACATTAGGATCTTATTTCCTTACTTACTTTATGTACTTGAATCATGTATGAATGCTTATTCATGTATGTTGCTTATTTATTTAATCTTGTCTTATTATACTCTGTCGTGGATGATATGACTGAATTATGAATGTGATTGTTTAGCTATGATTTGGGATTGGGGAATGTCCTTTTGACATTTCTGTCCTTGGACCTCATTGGGAGTAGTATGGGATATTTCCAATGTTGCCCTTCGACGCTTTCCTGGATTATTGGTTCTCATACCTAGGACTTGTCTAGCAGTGTTTGGCTAGGATATACCCCTGTTATATCAGACCTGATTCGGAAGGGTATTGAGACCGAATGACCCGTGGTAGCAATGGGGATTCATGGGTGCTCAAGACCGGTGAGTTATATCCGTGAGGGGACATGAATCACATTGTGGGGACCATTTATGGGTAGAGTTGCATATGGATAGACTTGGGCTCATGGGCGTTCAAGACCGGTAACCAACCCGTGAGAGGACATGAGAGCTTCCCGTTTACTATATGTGGATGACCTATAGGGTTGATGAGTCCGTATTTGAGAGAGTCAGATACGCTGACTCTAGTGTGAAGGATACCGGAAAGGATCCCGAGAGGGGAGGAATGGATGTAGCTAGATCTGAGTTGATGTAACTAAGTAGATGACTTGCATTGGGCTAGGTTTTACCCTTACATGCGCCAGTACTTAGACCAAACGGTGATGTGAGAGAGAGGTGACTTAACCCCCAGCCATGGATTGTCCGAGAGGAATGACGGACCCTTTGCCAACCGAGGATGAGTGATTTGAGACCTACCCAAAGAATTATGGTGCTATGACTTAAAGCATGTCTGCCTATAGAGACCAGCATACATAGAGTTAGACTCATACATGCATTGTCTGTCTCATATCATATCACATTATGCTTTGTTTATGTTACTATGTTATTTATGCTATTATGGAATAACTTGCCTTGCTGAGTTTCGTTTGAAACTCACTCCTTTTTGTACAACATCTTTTGTTAGATTATTCTACAGGTCTTGATGGCTATGAAGTGCAATATGAGGAAGCGCAAGATGAAGAAGCGTACCATACGCAAGGTGTTGGCGACTATGAAGATTACCTTGAGGATTCCTCGAGTGGTCTCACTGGTTACCAAGATTAGTTCTACTGTGGAGTGGGAACGTCTGAGCATTATTGATGAAGTCTATGTTTATGAAGAGGTCCTTTACAAAGTAGAATAGACTTAGCTTAGTTAGATTATATCTTTCCTTCTTATCTTTAAAATCAGTTGTAATCTCTTTTGATTTTCGAACTACATTCCACTGTACTCATGGAGTGAGATTCCGCCTCACTCAATACTTGATTTTATAAATCTATTGGTATCATTTCCGCACTCTGATGATTATCTCATTACTTTACTTTGATTCATTTGAATAATATTGTTAACCTTGATTTAGTCTTGTTCATGATTATATTGTTGTGAATGTGGGAGGTTGATTTTACTAACTACTGGATCTTGTGGACTGTGGATCACACACTCGGGTATGCCAGATAGGGTACCGGCTGGGTGGATGTGACAATGTTTATGAAGACGTTCTTTATAAAGTAGAATAGACTCTAGCTTAGTTTGATTATATCTTTCTTTCTTGTCTTTAGAACCAGTTGTAATCTTCTTTTGACTTGCGATCTACTTTCCGTTGTTTGTAGAGTGAGATTCAGCCTCACTTTACTTATTGATTTAGACATTTTGATTGTCTTTCATACTTTGATGATATATGATTTATTCTTCCCTTATTTGGATCTTTCGTTTATACTTTGTACATTGATTATTTATGTTCATGATTATGTTATTATCTATGTGGGAGGTTGATTACCTCGATACTTGATCTTCGGGGTTGTGAATCACACACTTGGGTATGCCAGGTAGCGTACCGGCTGGGTCGATGTGACAGGATCAATTCGATATTATGATTTAACTTTTATCATGAAAATGTATTGAATGTACGAGAAATGATGGACTTGAATATATGATTGCCTAAGAATAACTTGGGATTGGGGAGTGTCCTATTGACGCTTCTATCCTTGGGCATCGGAGGGAATAGTATGGGATGTTCTCCGAAGGTGCCTATCGACACTTTCCCGGGTTATTGGATGACATACATAGGATTGTCTAGTTGTGTGGCTAGGATTGTCCTTGTCGTGACAGACCCGAATCGGAAGGGCATTGAGACCGAACGACCCGTGGTAGTGTATGGTTTGATGGGCACTCAAGACCGGTAACCAACCTAGGAGAGGACATAAACCATGCTATGGATACCCAAAAGGGGCCATTTATTGGTTGGGTTGCAAATAGCTAGACTTGGTCTCACAGGCCCTCAAGACCAAGACCTGTAACCAACTCGTGAGAGGACGTGAGAGCTTCCCGTTTACTATTTGTGGATGACCAATAGGGTTAATGAGTCTATAATATGGGATTACACCGACTCTAGTGTGAAGGATACCGAAAAGGATCGCCGAGGGTGAGGAATGGACGTATCCGGATCTCACTTGATACGACTTAGTAGATGACTTCATTGGGCTAGGCCTTACCGTGACATGCGCCAATACTTATACCAAACGGTGATGGGAGAGAGTGGTGACCGATTCCCCTACCATGGTTTGAGAGGACTTTACCCAATTACCACGGCAGTCCCAAGATACGGAATGGGTTGAGGGAGAGTGACTGACAACCCAAAGAAGTATGGTGCTATGACTTAAAGCATGTCTACCATAGAGACTAGCATTCATAGAGTTAGAATCATATTTGCATCATATGTCTCATATCACATTGCATTATGTTATGTTTTGTATCTGTATGATTTTAAATTATGGAATAACTACCTTGCTGAGTTCTTTGAACTCATTCCTTTTGTGCAAATGTTGTTAGATTATCCTGCAGGTACAGAAGACTCTGATGGCACATTCTACGAGATGGATTTTGATTCCTCATACTACCCTCCGGGTGGTAGCTTCGGTGAAGATCAGAGTTTTGGTGCCGAAGAGGATTACTCTTTGTACCAGGGTTAGCCCCACTATTGTGTGGGAGCGGCAGAGCTGGGCTTTCTTCGTCCACACCTTTGAGGAGACGATCATTAGGATAGAAGAAACCCTTGTCTAGTGCCCCATTTCCCTGGTTTATTATGAAACATTTCGATATGTAATTAACCTTCTCTAGATTACTTTTTTTAAACATGGGATTGTAACTAACTTGATTATTACTACATTTCCACTGCTTTGAGAGAGTGATTTTCACTTATTCTCTCATCCTTATGATTACACTTACACATTGATATTATCTATCTCCACAATCTGATTAATTGAATCTTATCTTATTCATGATATCTATTATTTGTTGCTTTTACCTTGATTATTATTGTTCATGATTGTGTTATCGTGTATGTGGGAGGCATGGTCCCTCGATTCTTGATCCTTGGACTGTGGATCACATTCCCGGGTATGCCAAATAGGGTACCGGCTGGGTGGGTGTGACACATTGAACACTGATCTAATCAATAAACAGATCTAAGACTATAAGAATTTAAATCAAGAGATGAATCAAAGAAGAAAATCAAAGAGAAGATCATGGTTCCTTCAAAAGCTTGCAATGATCATGATCAAGATCATTATAGTAGCCATTAATCCTTAGGAAACCATGAGAGATGAGTGGAGAGATGTTTGCAATAGACGATGTAGCATCTACTCTACTGTCTTAGTCCAAAAAGAAAAGAAAACAGAGATGAGGAAGAAGAAGAGAGTGTAGACATACCTTTCGATGCAAGAAGAAGAGAAATGCGAGAGTTCTTTGCAAGAATCCAACCTAGGGCGCAAAGAAACTGATTGGAATGGAGCTCTGACTCGTTCCAGAGGTTTAGGAGGCAGAGGAGATGGAATAATCACAAGTGTGGACTTAAATAGAGCAGCCACGACCTAATTAGCAAAATACGATCTCATTGGTCGATTGGTTGGTCAATTGGCCCAATCGACCAATCAGTCGACCAAGCAGGACAACAAGGCCAAGGTTGGGATTTGGAGGATCAAATGAACACCAAACCTAAAGAGCTTTTACACACACATCAAGTGACATAACTAGGGTATAGAAATGCCTTCAAACCAAGTCAGATAAATACTCCAAGTCTTTCAACTAATCTCATCTTCAGTCAGGTGCAGTTTCCTTTCTAGTTCTAAGCAAGTTTCCATAATTGGAACACCAACATCAACATCCATGGATTCAGGGTCAAACTTCATATCTTTCACTGAGATGGCCCACAGTTGACTTCTTCCTTTACTCCGGGTCATCAGAGCTACAAACAACAGGGTTTTCGGGTCAAGGTTAGGGCTGGGTTTCACAGCTGGGGTTTAAGTCACCGCTCTCTCACATCACCATTTGGTATAAGTATTGGCGCATGTCACGGTAAAGCCTAGCCCAATGCAAGTCATCTGCTCAGTCGTATCAAGTCAAATTCAGATATTTCCCCTACGGCTACAACCAACTCAGTTTAGTATAATTCACACTAGAGTCACGTATCCTATGGCTACAACCAACTCAGACTACGGACTCATCAACCAGATTGGTCATCCACAAATAATAGACGGGAAGCTCTCACGTCCTCTCACTGATCATTTCACCGGTTTCAAGCGCCCGTGAGCCCAAGTCTAGCTATTTGCAACCCTACCAATAAATGGCCTCTAACGAGTATTTGCAATGTGATCTATGTCCTCTCATGGAAATGACTCACCAGTCTTGTGCGCCCACAAATCCACATTGCTACCATGGGTTGTTCAATCTCAATACCCTTCCGATTCGGGTCTGATACAACAAGGACAACCTAACCAATACCACTAGACAAGTCCTATGTATGACATCCGGGATAGCGTCAATGGGCATCATTGGAAACATCCCATACTATTCCTGCCGATGTCCAAGGACAGAAATGTCAAAAGGAGATTCCCCAATCCCAAATCATACCTATCCAATCACATTCCCAATTCCATTATATCATACATAAATGATACTTCATCATATAGAATGATATATCATAACATGATCAATCACATATGTAATTAATAAGAATGAATAATCATGATAAAAAAAGAATGTATAAACATGGTACTATTGTACTTGAAGTACTTACAGCAGTAATATGATGTTAAGAATACAACAAAGAAGGTGAATCTACTAAGTTTCCAACATAGAGGCAAGATTCACATAATCTACGTAATTATGGTAACAACCATCCTTACCTTAAATCGAATTGAAGATAATCCAAAGATCAAATAGAATGGTCCCAAGGTTAGTACTTGCACCCTAGACAATCATAGATGCAATATAAGAAGAAGAATCAAGCAAATCAGAGGTCAAACGGATCAAATCGGACAAATATAGCAAAGCTGTAATCAGCTGGTCGACTGGCTGGTTGACTGACTATGAAACCCAACCCTAACCTTATCCCATATACTCTTATGTTTGTAGGTCCGAAGACTCGAAGTAGAAGTGAAAGTCAACTATGGGCCATATCAGTAGAAGAGATGGTGTTTGACTATGAACCTATGGAGATTGACGATGATGCCCCATACTTGAAGACCTTGTTGGATTTGGAAAAGAGACTACACCTTGATGAAGAGAATATTGGTTGATGACCTTAGAGCTTGGTTAGATATGATTTGAAGCCATTTTCCTATGCTAGGTAAGTAATAATTTATGTGTTTAAAGTTTCGTTTGATTCCGATAAGTGAAAGGCCCTCAAATCCCTGATTCAGGCTTTGCTGACAGCCTAGGTCGACTGGGCCAGTCTACCCAGCCAATCGACCCAAGCAGAGAGAATTCAAGTAGAATCTTTTGTTTAGGTCTATGTTGCTATATATACCATAGTGCTTTGTATTTTTAGTATCCCTAGCCTCCAAAACACTTAGAGAACGAAAGGAACTCCTCTCCAAGCCTCCAAGAGTGTTGAAGAAGATCAAACCTTGCAAACTTGCAAGTTCTCTCTCTTGTTCTTCAATCAAAGGTTAATATTCACTCTATTATATTATTGATTTATTCTTACTATGATCATTCTCTTCTCTGAACTTAGATTATGATGAAGATGTTGCATCCAATCATATTTTCTACAATCTCTTTTCATTCTCTATACTATGATCTTCATATTCATTCTCAACATGATTCTTATGATTTCTTCTTAAAACTATGATCATATTCTTATTTCGATTTCTTCTAGCATTATAGATGCTTCCCCATGATTATTCATATACTTGATTTACTGTATTCATATACTAGAATGAGATCTCATCATCTCTAGTTCATCTCTTTCATTCATAGCATATTTTTAATGAAAACTATGTTTTCTACCAAATTAGAAAGTATGATTCTAAATTAGTAAGTATTGGTTTTTATCACCGTTTGATGTCTAACATGTGCTAGATAGTCTTAGAATACTGTGTTAGATATTCCCTCCAAGTTTCGTAGCATTCCGGATTGTGTAGAATAGGTTTCGGACCAAAAATCTGATCTTTGACTCGTACTGTTCACTGGGTAGATTGCCTGGGTCGATTGGACCAATCAACCCAGCTAATCAACCCGTAGTGACAGAATGGGATTTCTTTGTCCATTTTGATTCGTTGATGCTTATTCTTTTAGGACTACTTCTTAATGATTGTATGATGTTGTTCTAGGGTTTGTTTGCTAACCTTGGATCCATTCTCTTGTCTGTCCAGAATATCTTCGAATCTATTTAAGGTAAGGACAGTTTTTACCATATTAACATAGATTGCATGAATCTTAGTTTCTAAATTGGGAACTACTTAGATTTGCTACTGTTACGATAGATTCTATTATGATATGAATGCTGCAAGTACAGTAGGATCTTATTTCCTTATTTACTTTATGTACTTGATCATGTATGAATACTTACTCATGTATGTTGCTTATTCATTTGATCTTGTCTTATTATACTCTTCTATTTGATGAGATATCTGTCGTGGATGATATGACTAAATTGGGATTATGATTGTTTAGGTATGATTTGGGATTGGGGAATGTCCTTTTGACATTTCTATCCTTGGACATCAGTGGGAATAGTATGGGATATTTCCAACGGTGCCCTTTGACACTTTCCTGGATTATTGGTTGTCATACCTAGGACTTGTGTAGCAGTGTTTGGCAAGGATATTCCTTGTTATATCAGACCCGATTCGGAAGGGTATTGAGACCGAGTAACTCGTGGTAGCAATGGGGGTTTATGGGCGCTCAAGATCGGTAACCAATCCATGAGGGGACATAAATCACATTGTGGATACTCGTGAGAGGCCATTTATTGGTAGGGTCGCATTTAGTAGACTTGGGCTCATGGGCGTTCAAGACCGGTAACCAACCCGTGAGAAGACATGGGAGCTTCCCATCTATTACTTGTGGATGACCAATAGAGTTAGTGAGTCCGTAGTCCAAGTTGGTTGTAGCCATAGGATACGTTGACTCTAGTGTGAAGGATACCGGAAAGGATCGCCAGGGGAGAGGAATGGACGTATCTGGATCTGAGTTGATATAACCAAGTAGATGACTTGCATTTGGCTAGGCTTTACCCTGACATGCGCCAATACTTAGGCCAATGGTGATGTGAGAGAGTGGTGACCTAAACCCCAGCCATGGAATATCCGAGAGGGATGCAAGACCCAACCACCACCAGCAGAACCCAAGATACCAAGATGGTTGAGGGAGAGTGAATGACCTTCCCGAAGAAGTATGGTGCTATGACTTAAAGCATGTCTACCTATAGAGACCAGTATACATAGAGTTAGACTCATTCATGCATTGTCTGTCTCATATCATATCGCATCATGCTATATTTATGCTCTCTGTTGTTTATGTTGTTATGGAATGACTTGCCTTGCTGAGTTCTCTTGAACTCACTCCTTTTGTACAATATCTTTTGTTAGATTATCCTACAGGTGTAGATGACTATGAAGGCCAATATGAGGAAGCGCAAGCTGAAAAAGTGTACTACACGCAAGGTGTTGGCAACTATGAAGATTACGTTGATGATCCCTCGAGTGATCATGCTTTGTACCATGATTAGCCCTACTGTGGAGTGGGAGCATCCAAGCTTGATTGATGAAGTCTATGTTTATGAAGACGTTCTTTATAAAGTATAATAGACTCTAGCTTAGTTTGGTTATATCTTTCTTTCTTGTCTTTAGAACTAGTTGTAATCTTCTTTTGACTTTTGAACTACATTCCATTGTACTCGTGGAGTGAGATTCCGCCTCACTCTACATTTTGATTATATATATATATATATTGGTATCATTTCCGCACTTTGATGATTATTTTGTTACTTTGCTTTGATTTATTAATTACATTGTTAACCTTGATTTAGTCTTGTTCTTGATTATATTATTGTGAATGTGGGAGGTTGTTTCCTCGATACTGATCTTCAAGACTGTGGATCACACACTCGGGTATGCCAGATAGGGTACTGGCTGGGTGGATGTGACACTGACTCAGTTGACCAAGTAGTCGACCAAGTGAACAGTAACGGAGCTGAAATGAGATTTTTTATCCGAAACCTAGTTTCTGGGACTCGGATCAGTCCGAAATTTGGAGGGAATGTTAGGAACAATAAATGAAGACTATCTAGAAATGATTTAACATCAATCAATAGTCAAATTAAGAATCCCCAATTTGAAACCCTAGCTTCTAAATGCTAAACATCATGTTCTTCAATGAAATCAATTGCAAATGCAAGGAAAATCAGGGAATCAATTAAGGGAATGATGAACAATAGATTAGAATCAATTACAAACATGAAATCAGACTTAGCATACTATAGAAATCAGTTTAGGAGATGAAATCATGTTGCTATGAAGAAAATCATGAAAATGCAAGGTTAAGAATCAATATAGGGAGCATAGCATTGAAAGAATGAGAGGGGTTTATACAAATGCAAGGAGAGAACAAAAGATGAGGTGGTTGCAAGGTTGCAGCACCATCTTCATAGTCTCAACAGCAAGAATGAGATGAGAGTAGATTAGAGAGAGAATGAGAGATTACATACTTTGGAGATGATCTTGGGAATGAGAGGCAAGGAATATTGTAAGAATACTTCACCACTACCAAGGAGAGATCTTAAGAGGCTCTTTCCACATTCTCAGGAGGTCTTAGCCATAGAATAGGGTTCTAACTACAAGGTTCACTTAAGTAGGGCATAAAATAATCCAAAAATCAGAATTTTTGTATTTAATATCCCAGTCGACCAAGTAAGAACAACAACTTCAGACAGGGAAATGGAAGGCTAGATCAACTCAAATTCACTTGGGCTTTTTCTACAACTCAATCAACTAGTCTAGGTCAAAGAATTACCTTTGAATCAAGTCCGGAAGTGCATTAGGCACATCAACTAAACTCCCTCTCTTCAAGGTGCAGTTTCTTATCAAACACTGACAATGCATCCAAGTATGGGGCACCATCATCAATGTCCATGGGTTCGGAATCAAACACCATGTCTTCTACTGAGAGGGCCCACAATTGTCTTCTTCCTCCACTTCAGGTCTTTGGACCTACAAACATCAAGGATTCCGGGTTAGGGTTAGGGTTAGGCTAGGGCTGGATTTCACACTACACCCAGCAAGAGGGTGTTGATTATGAGGAAACTTTTTCCCCTGTGGTTAGGTTTGCCTCCATCTGCCTCATACTAGCCATTTTTGCTCAGTTGGGCTTGGAGCTTTATCAGATGGATGTAAAACTGGTTTTCTCAATGGAGAACTTGAGGAAGAGATCTATATGGTCAACTTCAAGGCTTTGAAGCTAATGGACTTGAGCGCAAAGTGTGCAAGCTTAAGAAGTCCATATATGGCTTAAAGCAAGCATCTAGATAGTGGAATATGTGCTTCCACCAAGCTATGATGGAAAATGGGTTTTCTATTCTTAAGGAAGACCATTGTGTTTACACCAAGAGATCTGATAGTAATTATATCATTCTGACATTGTACGTAGATGACTAACTGTCACATCCCGCCCAAATACACCCAGCCTATACCCTATTTGGGTTACCCGAGGGAGTGATCCACAACCCAAAAGATCAAGTTTAGGAACGATCATATCCATTTAGCACAATAACATAATCAAAAGCAAGAACAAATCATTGTATTCTAAGTTAATAATAAAATTCAAGAAAAGATCTCAGAAGAATCACTAAGAATATCAGAGTGCGGAAAACATGATACCAAATAAAAGGCAACTGTAGAGTATAGCAGAAATATACTCCACAACATATGCGGAAGGTAGATCAAAATCTAAGTAAAGCTCTAAGCTAATACAAGTGAAGTAAAAGATAAGCCTAGAAGAAACAAGAGAAATCTAATCCACATCTTCAGTCAGCTCTTCTTCTTCTTCAGTCCTCATCTTCTTCACCCTGTGCTTCCTCGTACGTACCGTCATAGTAATCCGAACCTGTAGAGAAGTCTAACAAAAGATATGGTACAAAAGGAGTGAGTTTTGAAAGAAACCCAGTAAGACAGGTTAAATCCACAATAACATAAATGGCAGGATTACAAAGCAAAACATAAATGCAATATGGTATGAGACAAACAATGAATGTATGAATCTAACTCTAGGTATGCTGGTCTCTATTGGCAAACATGCTTTAAGTCATAGCACCATACTTCTTTAGGAGGTCTCATCACACAACGCCGTTTGGTAGTGTGTCTGGCATCCCTCTGGACATTCTATGGTTGGGGGTATAGGTCACCGCTCTCTCACATCACCATTGGTCTAAGTATTGGCGCATGTCAGGGTAAAGCCTAGCCAATGCAAGTCTTCTACTTAGTTTTATCAAGTCAGATCCAGATACATCCATTCCTCGCCCCTGGCGATCCTTTCCATTATCCTTCACACTAGAGTCGTCATAGTCCTTGACTACGGACTCATCAACCCTGTAGGTCATCCACATATGGTAAACGGGAAGCTCTCATGTCCTCTCACGGGTTGGTTACCGGTCTTGAGCGCCCATGAATCCCCATTTCTACCACGGGTCGTTCGGTCTCAATACCCTTCCGAATCGGGTTTGATATAACGGGGTATTCCTAGCCAAACACTGCTAGACAGCCCTAAGTATGACAACCAACAATTCAGGAAGGTGTCAATATTATTCCCTCCGATGTCCAAGGACAGAAGTGTCAAAAGGACACCTCTGCTTCCCGAACCATAATTAATCAATCAAAATCACAAATCAATCATATCATATGCATTTACAGTATATAGAAAATATACCATAATAAGATCCATCTCATATACAATTGACAAATAAAGACATTCATAAACTAAAGAATACAAGTAAATAAAGCTACTGTAATTAAAGTAAGTGCAACAGTAGTATATCCATACAAGAATCTATTTATGGTAACAAATCCGAAACATTCTAATATAGAAACTAAAATCACACAATCTATGCTATTATAGAAGTAACCATCCTTACCTTATATAACTTGAAGAAAATCTCCAAGGATCAAGGAGAATCTTCCCAAACTTGGCAAGAAGGTCCTAAACAAGTATATATATCATATTAGGAAAGAAACCTAGAAGGTAAGAGATCAAGTCATCCAAAACAGACCAAATATGAGGTTGCTATCCTCATTGGTCGATTGATTGGTCTACTGCCAGTCGACCAATCAGTCGACCAACAGGATCAGTGAGAGACAAAAACAGGGATTTCTGATCCGAAATCCGAATTTTGTGATTCAAATCGCCACCAAACAAGAAAGGAATTATCATGATAGTATTCTAGTGCTAAGGAACAAACCTAACACTATCATTGATAAAAAATCTAAAGACACAAATAAGGAAACAAAACTTACCATAAATGTATCAGTAATGGTTTTCGAAGAAAGCATGGTATGTTCAAGAAGAAAGAACTAGAGATTGATAGGTTACAACTCTTGTAAAGAAAACACAGCGATTGACTACTAATATGATCAATAAAACAGATCTAGTTTGAAGCATCCTTTGGTTGAACCAGAGTAGGAGGATTCTGGAGCAATAGATCCTAAAGGGAAAATATTTCCAATCCTAAAGTCCAAAAAAAAAAAAAAAAAAAAGACCTTGTGTATGGAATAGTCTTGCTAAGGTTGGGCCTTCACTCAAGGATCCTGTAATCTACAAAATTGGTGATGGAAACCTATCCTCATTTTGGAATGATCCCTGGATTAAAGGCCTTCCTAGATTTTCCACCCCAAAAGACATTAAACCAAGCCTCCCATATAATTCAATTGCCAATTTTATACATGTTGTGGAGAGCATGTAGCCCGAGGGGCCCCTCGGGAGAGACACACACCCCCACTAGGGTAGGTGTGTCTCCCTCCTTTATAAGGGTCAAGAGGACCCCCTCAGGAGGGACACGCACCCCCACTCTGGTAGGTGTGTCTCCCTCCTTCATAAGATTCAAGACGACCTCCTCGGGAGAGACACACCCCACTCAGGAAAGTGCACTCTCTTCCCTTAGGAACCATGCTTGAAGTAAGTTCAAAAGACCTTCTAGACTAAGTCAAGAGAGTTAGTTACAAACAACAACTCAACATACCCGTTCCGAGAATTGGGGGGATAAACAAGCGGATAACGGCTCTATCTAGCCCGCCAAAGAAGGG
Organism: Hakea prostrata; assembly: GCF_041222555.1. NCBI lineage: Eukaryota > Viridiplantae > Streptophyta > Magnoliopsida > Proteales > Proteaceae > Hakea > Hakea prostrata. Next base: position 31,741,473 of record NC_142606.1, read on the forward strand.
ATCACTATTCCGAAGATATCTCACCCACTCTTCAACTAACTATGCGAGATCCGAGGAAATGCCACCTCCAGGTATCTTCTATATAAACCCACATCCTACAAGGAGAAAGATATGAGATTCATCTTACCAGTTATTCATTACGTCTTGAGAACTCTCTCAAGAATTCTTATTGTTGCCTAGTCTAACTTGGGAGTTAGAGGCGGTTCCCTGGCCAAAACTTGGCTGGCCCGTTCTTGTTTTCTTTGTAAGTGCAGGTATCTTAGCTATTCTTATTCAGTTAGAGAAGCCTCCAAGAGATTATTCATCTATTCGGCTCTCGAAAAAGTTCTAGACGCAACAAATTGGCGCCGTCTGTGGGAACGTCACAAAAAATCATGACAAGACGTACCACTCATCAGGTGACAAGTTCCAATCAAGTTATCACTCAAGCAAGAGAAAGGAAGATAGAAAACGGACTTGTTGAGAACAAATTCTCCCTTCTCCAGATCGACAAATTCCAATTTCAGAGGAAGTTCGAGATGGGATTCCAAAGAATCCCCCGATAACCATTCCAACTCCGTTTAGAGAAGGAGGTTCGAATCAACCCCCGATTCCAGCAACAGTGGCCGATTTATAAAATATGCAAAGGGAAGTCCAACAACAAATGTTGGAACTCCAAGGAGTTGTTCGAGGCTTAGTCCATCAAGTAGGGGTATCATCCGGACCCCCTAGAAATACACAAGAAGGACGGAGGCGTGAAGCTGTTCGACAAACTCGGGATAGGCAATGCCCAGTGAATGAAGTTTGAGAAAGACGAAATCCCCAAGGCCCCAGACAAATAGCCGAACATGTCACATCCCACCCCAAATCCACCCGGGGGTACCCTATTCTGGGTTACTCGGGAGTGATCCACAGCCCAACAGATCTAGTTTAGGAACAATCAAATCCACCTAGCACAATAATATAATCAAAAGCAAGAACAAATTATGGTATTCAAGTAATCTAATAATAAAAGTTAAGAAATGATCACAGAAGGATCATGAAGAAAATCAGAGTGCGGAATAACAAGTACCAAATAAAAGACAACTATATAGTATAGGGGAAACATACTCTACAAATGTGTGTGGAAGGTAGATCGAAATAAGGTAAAGGTTACAACCAAATCTCCAAAGAAGGAAAATAAAAAGGTAAGCAACTAAGTTATAGTTTCTTCTAACTTATACAATGTCTCCTCAATAACATAATCATAAGAAACTAAGCCAGGCCGGATCTACTCCTGACAAATATGAGTCTTGAACTGATAGCCTTCACAGATGTAGTCACCGTAGCCAAAGTGGTATGAGTCACCAACTTAGTCCTCATAGTGTTGACCGTCATAATCAACAGTAGTAGTACCTGTAGAAAAGTCTAACACAATATGTTGCAAAAAGGAGTGAGTTCAAAAGAACTCAGCAAGGAAAGTTATTCCATAATAACACAAATCATATGATGTACAGCATAGCATGATGCAATATGATATGAGACAATGATGATATATGATTCTAACTCTAAGTATGCTGGTCATTTAGGGTAGACATGCTTTAAGTCATAGCACCATACTTCTTTAGGTAGTCTCATTCACTCATCACCGGGGGGAATTGGGTCCTGCATCCCTCTTGGACAAATCCATGGTTAGGGGTTTCGGTCACCACTCTCTCACATCACCATTTGGTCTAAGTATTGGCACATGTCAAGGTAAAGCCTAGCCCAATGCAAGTCATCTACTTAGTCATATCATGTCAGTTCCAGATACGTCCATTCCTCCCCTCTCGGGATCCTTTCCGGTATCCTTCACACTAGAGTCACGGATATTACTCACTGGACTCATCAACCCTATTGGTCATCCACAAATAGTAGACGGGAAGCTCTCACGTCCCCTCACGGATCATTTCACCGGTCTTGAGCGCCCGTGAGCCCAAGTCTAGCCATTTGCAACCCTACCAATAAATGACCCCTTTCGGGTAACCGCAATGCAATTCATGTCCTCTCACGGAGTGGTTACCGGTCTTGAGCACCCACAAATCCACACTACTACCATGGGTCGTTTGGTCTCAATGCCCTTCAGGGACATCCTATCCATACATCTAGACAAGTCCTATGTATGTCATCCAATGATCCAGGAAAGCGTCGATGGGCATCTTCGGAGAACATCCTATACTATTCCCTCCGATGTCCAAGGACAGAAGTACCAGTAGGGCACTCCCCAATCCCAAATCATACCTAAGCAATCACATGCTTATTTCCATCCATTACATATCAACAATACATTATCATATTGAAAACATGTCATAACATCTCATAATATAGCGTATAAATAAATGACAAGAATAAGTAAACATGATAAACCAAGTAATTAAGCATGGTGCTACTGTCATAAGGTAACTACAGTAGTGATATGATGTCTAAAGTCAACTAATAAGTTAAGTCTACTAAGTTACCAACAACAGTGTAAAAGTCATACAGTCCATGTTATATGGCAATAACCGTCCTTACCTCAAATTGTGAAGAAGATGATCCGAAGTCACAAGAGAATGGTCCAATTATAGTCTTAAAGCCCTAAACAAACATACATGAAGGATTAAAGAAGAAATCAAAACAATCGGAGATCGAACGGATCAAAACTGGGCAAAAGTTTCTGACAGCAACCTTGTTGGTCGATACATTGGGTCGATAGTATCGACCAACAAGCATCGACCAAAAGAATCTCGGACAGCAAGCTGGCTTTTTGGGTTTTGGCCCAAATTTGGTCTTCCGGGTCTCGGATCGATACGAAACTTGGAGGGAATGCTAGGAACAGTAGCAGGAGGCTATGTAGCAAGAATTGACATGATTGAATGGTCAAATTGAAAACCCTCAAATTGAGGTCCTAGGTTCAAACTTGCAAGAATCATGTTCTTCAATGAAATCAATTGCAATTGCAAGAGAACTTAGGAATTCAATTAAGGGAAAGATGGGCAGTACATTAGAGATACATACTAACATATAATCAGACCTAATTGAAAGGGAGAATCAGATTAAGAGATGAATTCATGTTGTAAAGAAGAGAAAAATCAAAATAAGAAAGCAAGAACATCATGTATGAGAATCATAGCATGGAAAGGGTGAAGAGAGGTTTAATCAAATCAAAAGAGCTTGTAGAAGAGGTGGTTGCAAGGTTGCAGCACCTTCTTCACGAACTCAGTAGCAAGAACAAGATGAGGTAGAAGTAGATTAGAGAGAGAGTGAGAGATTACATACCTTGGAGAAGAGATTAGAGAAGAGAGACAATGATTCTTGAAGAAGATCAACACCCAAGCCAAGGAGGAGGCTTAGAGGAGCTTTCCCACGTTCTCAGATGTTGAAATGAGTGAAATAACGTTTTAGGTTCGAGGTTTCACTTAAAAAAGAGAAAGGAATATCCAAAAAGCACCTTTTTCACGATTCTGGGCTTGTTGGTCGTTACCTTGGGTTGATAGTATCGACCAACAGGGTCTCAACAGAATTTTCAGGAATAGTTCAGCAACTTCGAACAGGGATTCGGAAGGCTATACAAGGTCAAATTGAGTGAGGTTTTCTCCTACAAGTCAATAAAGAAGTCTAGTTTCCATAAATACCTTTGGATCAAGCATGGGAGTTCATTAGGTCCACAAACTAAGCTCACCTTCTTCGATGCACAAGCAGGATTTGCCAGACATAGTTCAGCAACTTCGGACAAGGATTTGGAGGGCTATATGGGGTCAAATTGAGTGGGGTTTTCTCCTGCAAGTCCATCAAGAAGTCTAGTTTCTGGAAATATAATCGGATTGAGCACAGGAGTTTATTAGGTATTTCAACTAATTCACCCCTCTTCGGTGCACAGATTCAAAACTAACACTGACAATGCTCTCAAGTGAGGGGCATCATTGTCAATGTCCAAGGGCTTGGGCTCCGACACCAAATCATCAACCAAAAGGGTCCACAAGGACTTTTCCCACCACTTCGGGTCATTGGATCTACAGACAATACAAATTCCGGGCCGGGTCAGGGTAAGGATAAGGCCGGACATGGCCTCCTAAGGCTTTCAAGTATAACAACAATGAAATCAAGGTCCAACTTCAAGGTCTAACATTAAACAAGTCTTTCTTTATCCCAAAACAAATAGGGTAACCTGAGCTAGGTTTGGGCTGGATTTCACAGAACAGGTTTGAGAAAGGTCTCAAGGAGTTCATATTGAAGAACCACTTCCCCAAAGGGATCGGACGAGGGGAAGTGTATTCAACCGTTTGGCTGGTCTCAGGCAGACTCAAGACTTACCAAGAAGAGAGCATCGAAATGAAAGAATTTGAGAACACGAGGGCGAAAGCCAAGGAAGAGGTCATTCCAGATCTGATGACCAGAGAGGATCAGTCAGTCAGTCTGGATCTTCTCATGGACCAACTTCCCAATATTCTGATCTTGGAAGTGTTCGGTCTCCACAAGAATGTCAAGAGGCGCATGGTCCCGGGAGAAGATTAGATGCCATGGAAAGAAGGCTAGATGATTCGGACCTTGACGACGACTATGATGTCATTGACAAAGAGCCCTTCTCAGAGGAAGTCATGAGAGCGCCTCTTCCACCCAACTTCATCATGCCGACGTTCACTCCTTATGAAGGTAAGTCTAATCCTCGTGAACATATTAGTTATTTCAAGTCGGTCATGGCCGTGATCAGCTGAGAAGATGAGTTACTATGCCGAACTTTCCCGGCATCTCTCAAAGGCCCAGCTATAAAATGGTTTTCCAGCCTACGGCTAAGATCCATCCGAAACTTCCGAGAACTCGGGAGAAAATTCATTGCTCGATTCCGAAGTTGTATTGGGAGTAAGAAGACAGCAGATAGCCTTTTCGCCATTAGACAAAAGCTGAATGAGTCTATTCGATACTATCTCCTAAGATTCGATAAAGTAGCTATCGAAGTCGAGGAGTTGGATGATACGATGGCGTACAATGCACTATGGAGTGGAATAACCCAAAGACGCTTGCTAAAAGTATTACTCCAAGATAAGCCAAAGACTTACGGAGCCCTTCTCAAGAAATGCCAAAAGCAAGCTACAGTTGCAGAAGTAATAGAAGCCCGAGAAGAATCCACAAGAGGGGCGAAAGAGAAGAAGAACAATGGAGAAAAAGGTCAGAATTCAAATGCTCAGGGAAAGGATGACAAAAAAGGAGGTTGGAAGGAAAGACTCACGAATGAGGACTTTACACCTCTCAATACTAAGAGGTCAGAAATCCTATTACAAATCTGAGATAAAGATCTCTTGAAATGGCTGGGCAAGCTTCGAGCCCAACCCGAAGATAGGAATATGACTAAGTATTGTCGCTTTCACAAAGACTACGGCCACCATACAGATGAATGCAGAAATCTCAAGATTGAGATCGAGAAACTTATCCAAGGAGGTCATCTTGAAAAATATCTTCAAAGGAAGCGACAAGATCAAGAGAAGACTCCACCAAGAGTAACCAAAAGACCCAGATCCAAAAGTCCCGAGAGGGTAGATAAGAATCCTGAGTATCTACCCGAGTCACTCCCCTAGCGGAATTGAACCCTTGGCGCTTTATTTCGTGAGATCTTTTCCAGAGTGTCTACCTAAACTTTTTCCCGAGTGTAACACTTATGAGAGTAATCTATTCTTTGAAAACCTTCTTAGGTGTTCATAGGGGGTTGTGAATTCTCTTTCGAATGTGTACCCGAATGACGTCCCGAGTGTTAGGCCTTAGAGCATTCTCTTGAGTCTTCTTTTAGATGAAAAATGCCTGGATTTTATCTTGAGGGTTACCCGAGTGAATTCTGAGTTGAGTACTTTGGATGAAACTATCTTATGAAAGCCTTACTTGGTTTTATAAGAGGTTGTGAAATTCTCCCGAATGGCTACCCGAGTGATTCCCCTAGCGGAATGCCTTAGAGGAATCTAGCCTTTGTGGAACCTTTATTGGGTTTCGTTGAAGAGCGCTCTTGGGTTCTCAAACTTGTTATAAGTTAAGAACTTTCTTGGTCTCTTCCTAATGTTAAGAACGCTCTCGGGTTCTTGAACTTGTCAAGAACTCTCTTGGGTTCTTCTTAATATTAAGAGCGTTCTTGGGTTCTTTGAACTTGTCAAGAACTCTCTTGGGTTCTTCTTAATCTTAAGAACGTTCTCGGGTTCTTGAACTTGTCAAGAACTCTCTTGGGTTCTTCTTAATCTTAAGAATGCTCTCGGGTTCTTGAACTTGTCAAGAACTCTCTTGGGTTCTTCTTAGTCTTTAAGAACGCTCTTGGGTTCTTGAACTTGTCATAAGTCAAGAACTCTCTTGGGTTCTTCTTGATTTAAAGAAATACTTGTGTATTCTTCGCTATAACTTTCTTCTTGAGAAAAAGGGTATAAAAAATGGAGACGTAGACTTTATTGAAAATCATATGGTCTTTCGACTTGTTGGCAAGTGCTACATATCTTGACTAACCCTACTAATAGAATTTTCGAAGATTCATGGAATTCCAAGTTCGGTCTATCGTCTCACCTATGGCTAAATTTTTTTAGCTTGTAGGTTCCTGGCTTCGTCTCTTTTTCGACATACGGCCCTTCCCATGTAGGTGAGAGATTGCCTTGGTTTCTTGGGTCGGATGCCGCGACTTTGCGAAGTACCAAGTCACCTGGACGATGTCTCCTATTTTTTACCTGAGTATTGAAGTATCCAGCTACTTGGTTCTGATATCTTTGATTTCGGTAGACATGCTCCACACTTCGTCAATAAGATCTAAGTTACTCTTCAAGCCTTCTTCGTTTGCTTCTTCATCGAAGTCTGTGTACCTCTTCGATTCTGCTAAAACTTCTACTGGGACAAGTGCCCTCGTGCCGTAACCCAGCCGAAAAGGAGTTTCTCTTGTAGGAGTTCGGGCTGTGGTGCGATATGACCAAAGGACGCTAGGTAGTTCTTCTACCCACTTGGCCCGACTTGTCTCCAGACGCTTCTTTATTCCATCCAAAAGCGTTCTATTGGTTATTTCAACTTGCCCGTTGCTCTGTGGATATGCCACAGATGACGTTCTATGCTTGATATGGTACCTTTCACAAAAAGGCTTGAAATCGGCTCCGACAAATTATTTTCCGTTTTCAGTCACAAGGATCTTTGGAATTCTAAATCTGTAGATAATCCTTTCTTGGAAGAATTCTGCATTTGCTTCTCAGTAATGGTTGAGAGGGGTTCGGCTTCGACCCACTTAGTGAAATAATTGATTGCCACAACCAAATATTCTCTATTATTAGTGGCCCTGTCACATCCACCCGGCCGGTACCCTATCTAGCATACCCGGGATGTGATCCCAAGCCCCGAAGATCCGTAGTTCAGGGACCACATCATCCACATCGACGATAACACAATTATGAACAATCAATATTAAACTAACAATTGATAATAATAGAATTCAGAAATGAGATACCAAAGATAATCAGAGTACAGAAGTAAATATCATATCAGATAAATTAAGAAGGCAGTGGGCGGAATCCACTCCTTCAGTCAAGCGGAAGTGAGGTCAAAATTAAATAAGTACAAGTCTCAAGTTATGAAAATAAGTCAAAGTTATTACAATTCTTCCAAGTTTAATTGTCACTAAAAGGGAGGGGGGGGCAGCTACATATAAGTCTCCTCCACAATAAATAAATCTTCTTCAAAAGCGAAGACCATGGAGATCCAACATGTCTGTTCCCATACTACTCTAGGGCTAACCCTAATACACCGGAGGATCTGCTTCGGTACCGTCACCGAAGTCCTCATTGTAGCTAGCCTCTAGATAGTAGTAGGAGGTATCCGGGTCCGCCTCAGGGAACGTACCATCAGAATAATCACCTGCAGAGTAGCCTAGCAAAATATTGCAACAGAAAAGGAATGAGTTCAAAAGAACTCAGCAAGGTGGTTATCCCACAACACATAAACCACAAGATAATCATAAAATGATGCAGATGATATGAGACATCTAATGCAATATGATTCTACTCTAAGTATGCTAGTCATCTATGGTAGACATGCTTTAAGTCATAGCACCATACTTCCTAAGGTAGTCTCAGTCACTCATCACCGGGGGGAATTGGGTCTGCATCCCTCTCGGACAAATCCATGGTTGGGTGTTTCGGTCACCACTCTCTCACATCACCATTTGGTACAAGTATTGGCGTATGTCAAGGTAAAGCCTAGCCCAATGCAAGTCATCTACTTAATCATATCATGTCAGTTCCAGATACGTCCATTCCTCCCCTCTCGAGATCCTTTCCGGTATCCTTCACACTAGAGTCACGGATATTACTCACCGGACTCATCAACCCTATTGGTCATCCACAAATGGTAGACGGGAAGCTCTCACATCCCCCTCACGGATCATTTCACCGGTCTTGAGTGCCCGTGAGCCCAAGTCTAGCCATTTGCAACCCTACCAATAAATGGCCCCTTTCAGGTAACCGCAATGCAATTTATGTATTCTCACGGGGTGGTTACCGGTGTAACATCCAGCCCAAACCTAGCCCGGACACCCTTTTTATTTTTGGGATAAAGAAAGACTTGTTTGATATTAGACCTTAAATTTGGACTTTAGTTTCAATATTATTATCTTTGAAAACCTTAGGAAGCCATGTCAGACCTTTCCCTTAGGATAGATTTGTAATGTTTGGCCTTATCCTACCTTGGCCCGGCCCGGGACCTGTTATGTTTGTAGGTCTGAAAACCCAAAGTGGTGGAAATGAGACTTGTGGACCCTTTTGGTTGTTGATTTTGTGTCGGAACCCAAGCCCGTGGACATTGACGATGATGCCCCTCACTTGAGGGCATTGTCAGTGTTAGTTTTGAATCTGCGCACCGAAGAGGGGTGAATTAGTTGAAATACCAAATGAACTCATGTGCTCAATACGAATACATTTCCTGAAACTAGACTTCTTGATGGACTTGTAGGAGAAAACCCCACTCCATTTGACCCCATATAGCCCTCCAAATCCCTATCCGAAGTTGCTGAACTATGTCTGGCAAATCCTGGTTGCGCATTGAAGAAGGTGAGCTTAGTTGGTGGACCTAATGACCTCCCATGCTTGATCCAAAGGTATTTCTGGAAACTATACTTCTTGATTGACTTTTAGGAGAAAACCTCACTCAATTTGACCTTGTATAGCCTTTCAAATCCCTACTTGAAGTTGCTGTTCTAAACCTGAGTTTTCTGCTGAAAACACTTTGGTCGATCATTTTGGTCGATACCATCGACCAAGGACCATCGACCAAAATGTCTCAGTCTGCCAAGTTAATGATTCCATGGAATATTCCTTTTCTATTTAATATGACCTCGAGCCTTGAGCCTTTTGCAATCATTTTTCTCACCTGGGAACGTGGGGAGAGCTTCCCAAAGCAGCTCCTTGGTTAGTGTGAAGGGTATCTCATCAAAGACACTTAGTTTATCATTGATTCTTGCCTTCATCTTCTACACTAAGGTATGACTCTTCATTTCACTCTCTATCCTACCATTTCCTACTCTTTCCTATTGTCATCTTGCTGATGGGACATTTGGAATGGTGCTGCAACCTTGCAACCACCACTCCAAGTGCCTACTCATGCTCAATCCATGATTCCCTTAACCATTCATTGATGCTAATGCTTATATCTCATGCCTAGCATATGTATTCCATTATTTACCTATTAACATCATACCATTTGATATCAAACTGAGCTATAGAGTGTATTATGTTCATGTTTAACATTGCCATATGATTCCAATCGAATTTCTATTAGTTCCCCTAGCTATTGCATGCTATTCCTCATCAATGCAATCAATTCCAACTCATGCCATGATGTTTATCACTTGAACTTGATAGCTCAAATTGGGGCTTTTTAATTAGACCATTGGATTGGGTTAATTCCTTGATTTATAGTGTCCTACTACTGTTGTTAAGTATGCCTCCAAGTTTCAGATTGATCCAAACACCGGAAGACTCATTTCGGACCAAAATCCCCAAAATCCACTATTCTGCCCGAGGATTATTTTGGTCGATCATTTTGGTCGATACCATCGACCAAAACCATCGACCAAAGTTGTTGCTGACAGCAACCTTGGTCAGTTTTGACTCAAATGACATCCGATCTTCCCGACTTCTTCTCTAACTTATTATTGATGTTTGTTTAGGGTCCTAACAATTCTTTTGGACTAATTCTTGGTATTCTCAATTCATCATCAATTCAACCCAAGGTAAGGATGGTTATCTCCATAAACATATAGATCATCAACTTATGATTTATGTTCTTATTTATGAATAGAATCTCTTGATTTCTTTTAATCGTTATAAGACTGTGATATATGTGTTAGAACAGTAGTATTGAAATCTTTATACTCTTGTCATGTTACATTACTATTCTTGTCTACTTATGTCTATGATGATTCATTTCAATATCATGATTTAACTTGTATTATGAAGATGTATTGGATGCATGAGAAGTGATGAACTTGAATATGTGATTGCCTACGTATAACTTGGGATTGGGGAGTGTCCTATTGACGCTTCTGTCCTTGGGCACCGGAGGGAATAGTATGGGATGTTCTCCGATGGTGCCTATCGACTCTTTCCCGGGTTATTGGATGACATACATAGGATTGTCTAGTTGTTTGGCTAGGATGTCCCTGTTGTATCAGACCCGAATCGGAAGGGCATTGAGACCGAATGACCCGTGGTAGCAATGGAGATTTGTGTGAACTCAAGACCTGTAAAACCCAGCCCTAACCTTGACCCGGAAACCTTGTTAATTGTAGGTCCGATGACCCGGAGTAAAGTAAGAAGTCAGCTTTGGGCCATCCCAGTGGAGGACTTGGTGTCTGGCTTTGAATCCATGAAAGTTGATGATGAAGTTCTATTTATGGAAACTGAATCTTGATGAAGATCGGATTAGTTGATGGACTTGGAGTGCTCTCTATCTTGGTTTGAAGGCATTTCTACCTATTAGGTAAGTCACTTGACTTGTGTGCAAAACCCCTTTAGGATTGGATTTGATCTGGGCCTTCAATTCCCTATTTTGGACTTCTTTATCTGCATTGGTCGACTGATTGGTCGATGGGCCAATCGACCAATCCACTCGACCAATGAGTGCTGTCTTTGGCAATTAGGTTTTTCTTGCTCTATTTAAGTCCAATCTCGAGTCTACTTCGTATTTGCTGCCTCCAAACTCTTTGGAACGAACCAAAGACCTCTGCAAGTCATCTCCCTTGCATCCTTGGTGTTTTCTTGACGAATCTTCGTTGAAACTCTTCCTTTTGCATCAAAAGGTATGCCTACTCTCTCTTCTTCTCCTCCATCTTTGTTTTTCTTTCCTTTTTGAGTTGAGACAGTAGAAGAGATGCTGCATTCTCTGTTGCAAACATCTCTGAACATGTTCTCATGATCATCCTAAGGATTTGAGGCTAGAACAATGATCTTAACCATGATCATTGCAAGCTTTTGAAGGAATCATGATCAAACCATGATCTAATCTTGTTAAACTTCTGATTTGAATTCTGATCTCTTTGGATCTTCTTTATTGATCATGTTAGTAGTTAATTACTGTGTTTTTTTTCCATGATCCATAATCTATCAATCTCTAGTTGTTCTCTTCTACCATACTATGTGTTCTTCATGAAGCATGGTAGTTACATATATGGTAGGTTTTATTTCCTTATTTAGATTTATAGCCTTTTTCCTTGAAGATCTAAGTATGTTTTCATGATACCTTTACCTGAAGCAATGATCCATCCTCCTATTGTTCTTGTCTTTGATTTCTATTTCGAATTCATCAAGATCCATGGTTGATCTAATTATGGTAACTTTTTGTTTCCTAATTTGGATCTTGATGTCTAGATTTGATTGGTGTTTTGAGGTCCCCTATATGTTAGAATACTACTGATGTAGTTTACCCCTTGATTAGTACCCTTTTGAACCACCAAATTCGGATTTCATATCTTAAAACTCTGTTTTTTTTAGGCTATTTATCTCGCATTGGTCGACTGATTGGTCGACTGGACCAGTCGACCAATCCACTCGACCAATGAGTACAGCAACTCCAGATTTGGTCTGTGTTGGATGTTTTGGTATCTTTTCTGTTAGGGATCTTTCCTAATATGTTGTATATACTTGTTTAGGACCTTCTTCTCAAGTTTGCCAAGATCTTACTTGATTTCTTAGGATTCCTTTGCGAGTTATAAAAGGTAAGGATGGTTATTTCCTTAATTACATAGATAGCATGAATCTAGTTTCTATATTTGAATATCGTTGATATGTTTCCTAAATTAGATTCTTACAACGATATACTACTGCTGCATAACCTTGATTACAGTAGCATTGCTTAAATTGATTCATGTATGATTTACTTACCAATTATATACAAGTTGATTGTAGTTATTGATTTCTTTTCATATATGAAGTTACCATATATGTGATGATATGAATTGATGCATGTGTATGCTTAAGTATGGTTTGGAAAGGAGAGGTGTCCTTTTGACACTTCTGTCCTTGGACTACTACGGGAATATTATGGGATGTTTCCGGAGATGCCCTCTGGACACCTTCCTAAACTGTTGGATGACATATCTAGGATTGTCTAGTAGTGTTTGGCTAGGATGTCCTGTTATGGCAGACCCTAATCGGAGGGGTATTGAGACCGAACGACCCGTGGTAGCAATGGGGATTCATGGGCGCTCAAGACCGGTAACCAACCCGTGAGAGGACAGGAATCACATTGTGGGGGCCATTTATTGGTAGGGTTGCATATGGTTAGACTTGGGCTCACGGGCGCTTAAGACCGGTAACCAACCCGTGAGAGGACGTGAGAGCTTCCCCTTTACCATATGTGGATAACCAATAGGGTTGATGAGTCCGTAGTCAGGGACTATGAGGACTCTAGTGTGAAGGATACCGGAAAGGATCGTCAGGGACGAGGAATGGACGTATCTGGATCTGACTTGATGTAACTAAGTAGAAGACTTGCATTTGGCTAGGTTTTACCCTGACATGCGCCAGTACTTATACCAAATGGTTGTGAGAGAGTGTGTTGACTTAACCCCCTGCCATGGTTTGTCCTGAGGGATGAAGGACCCATTACCAATCGGCTGCTCAAGACCGGTGAAATGATCCTTGAGAGAATCCAAGATATCTTAAATGGTTGAGGATGTGAGCGGACCTTCCTAAAGAAGTACGGTGCTATGACTTAAAGCATGTCTGCCAATAGAGACCAGCATACATAGAGTTAGATTCATTCATTCATTGCTTGTCTCATATCATATTGCATTTATGTTGTTCTGGAATCCTGCCATTTATGTTATTATGGATTTTAATCGCCTTCTTGAGTTTCTTTGAAACTCATTCCTTTATTGTACAATGTTTGTTAGACTATCTTGCAGGTACTGAGTACTATGACGGTCCCTATGAAGAAGCGCAAGGCGAAGAGGCATATCTCCAGGAAGGTGATTGCGGTTACCACAATTACTCTAAAGATCCCGCGAGTGGTTATGCTCCGTACGATGCTTAGTCCGACCATTGAGTGGAAGCGTCCTTGTGCCATTTATGAGATTTACACTTATAAGGATGTTGTCTATAAAGTGGAGAACAATTTAGTTACCCAATGTACTTGCTACTGGGATTAGATTTTGTCTAGTTTATTCTTTTAGAGCTACTTTTCCGCTGGTTGTAGAGTGGGATTTTTGCCTCACTTTACTTATCTGTTTGACACTCTGATTATATCTATCATTCTGATTCATTTATGATTCATTCTTTCTTTATTGGATCTATGGTTTATCTTCCGCACTTTTATTATGATTGTTCATGATTATGTTATTGTTTATGTGGGAGGTTGATCACTCGATACTTGATCTTCGGGCTGTGGATCACACTCTCGGGTATGCCAGATAGGGTACCGGCTGGGAGGACGTGACAAGACCGGTAACCAATCCGTGAGAGGTCATAAATCTCATTGTGGGAGCCATTTATTGGTAGGGTTGCATATGGATAGACTTGGGCTCACGGGCACTCAAGACCGGTAACCAACCCGTGAGAGGATGTGAGAGCTTCCCGTTTACTATATGTGGATGACCAATAGGGTTGATGAGTCCGTAATCCGGGATTACGCTGACTCTAGTGAGAAGGATACCGGAAAGGATCGCCGGGGGTGAGGAATGGACGTATCTGGATCTGAGTTGATATGACTGAGTAGATGACTTGCATTGGGCTAGGCTTTACTGTGACATGCGCCAATACTTATACCAAAAGGTGATGTGAGAGAGTGGTGACTAAATCCCCAACCATGGTTTTTTGAGGACTTTACCGATATTCCCCGGGCATTCCCAAGATATGGAACGGGAGAGTGACAGACGACCCAGAGAAGTATGGTGCTATGACTTAAAGCATGTCTACCCTAGATGACCAGCATACTTAGAGTTAGATTCATATTTGCGTCATATGTCTCATATCATATTGCATCATGCTATGTTGCGCATCATATGATTTATGTTATTATGGAATAACTTTCCTTGCTGAGTTCTTTCGAACTCACTCCTTTTTGCAACATACTTTGTTAGACTTTCCTGCAGGTACTACCACTGTTGACTGTGGCAGTCAACCCTCTGGAGGCCGAGTTGAAGACTTGTATCATACTGGTGGCGATGAACCAGTTGATAAAGACGAGTAGACCGAGATCGGGACTTGTTTGTAGCAGTTCAGTTTTATATTTGTGTGTTAGGGATGGGATGTCGCCTCATTCCCTTTTTAACCTTTTATTTGAATTGTCGGGACTATAGCTTAGTTGTTTCACTTGTTATTTGGTGAATCGGTTGTAACCTTTACTTTTAGTCGTTTCATCTTCCGCTAATATTATAGGACGGGTTTCCTCCCTCCATTTTACACTTGATTGTTTATACTAATGAAATCCTTTCCGCACTCTGATGTTATTTGTGAATCCTTCTGAGGTATTTTCTCGACTTTTATTATTGAATTATTTGGAAATAAGGAATTGTTCTTGCTTTTGATTATATTATTGTGCTAAGTGACTATGATCGTTCCTAAACTTGATCGGCGGGACAGTAATTCACTCCCCGGGTAATCCAGATAGGGTATCCCCTTGGTGGATTTAGGGCGGGATGTGACAACCGATCTTGAGCATCCACAAATCCACACTACTACCACGGGTTGTTCGGTCCCAATGCCCTTCCGATTCTGGTCTGATATGATAGGGACATCCTAGCCAAACGCCACTAGACAAGTCCTATGTATGTCATCCAATAACCCGGGAAGCGTCGATGGACACCTTCACAGAACATCCCATAATATTCCCTCCGATGTCCAAGGACAGAAGCACCAGTAGGGTACTCCTCAATCCCAAGTTATACTTAAGCAATCACATGCCCAAGTTCATCATATCAATTCACGAGATACAACATCATAATAAACATTCGATTCATCACATTGACATAATTCATCATATATTGAAATTGATAAGCATGATAAGACATTGAAATAAAATAATGTAAACACAAAGCTACTATTGAAAGACATATGTAGCAAGTCTAACATGATAAGAATATGAAATAGAAACCATGTTCACTAAGTTAGGAACACCAAGTCAAAATTTCATGTCCTATGTAATTATATCGATAACTATTCTTACCTTGAATTGGAGAAGAGAATGGTCCAAGATCACAAGTAAGTGGCCCAAATAGTCTTAAAACCCTAAACAAGCATATATGAAAGGTTAGAGAAGAAATTAGAACAATCGAAGATCGAACAAATCAAAACTAGGCAAAAGTTGCTGACAACAACTCTGTTGGTCGATACATTGGGTCGATAGTATCGACCAACAAGCATCGACCAAAAGAATCCCGGACAGCAAGCTGGCTTTTTGGGTTTTGGCCCAAATTTGGTCTTCCAAGTCTCAGATCGATACGAAACTTGGAGGGAATGCTAGGAACAGTAGCAAGAGACTATGTAACAAGAATTAACATGATCCAATGATCAAATTGAAAACCCCCAAATTGAGGTCCTAGGTTCAAACTTGCAAGAATCATGTTCTTCAATGAAATCAATTGCAATTGCAAGAGAACTTAGGAATTTAATCAATAGAATGATGAACAACAGAATATAGATAATTACTAACATATAATCAGACCTAATTGAAAGGGAAAAGCAGATTAAGAGATGAATTCATGTTGTAAAGAAGAGAAAAATCAAAATAAGAAAGCAAGAACATCATGTATGAGAATCATAGCATGGAAAGAATGAAGAGAGGTTTAATCAACCCAAAAGAGCTTATAGAAGAGGTGGTTGCAAGGTTGCAGCACCTTCTTCACGAACTCAGTAGCAAGAACAAGATGAGGTAGAAGTAGATTAGAGAGAGTGTGAGAGATTACATACCTTGGAGAAGAGATTAGAGAAGAGAGACAATGATTCTTGAAAAAGATCAACACCTAAGCCAAGGAGGAGGCTTAGAGGAGCTTTCACGTTCTCAGATGTTGAAAAGAGTGAAATAATGATTTAGGTTCAAGGTTTCACTTAAAAAGGAGAAAGGAATATCCAAAAAGCACCTTTTTATTCGAATCTGGGCTTGTTGGTCAATACCTTTGGTTGATAGTATCGAGCAATAGTATCGACCAACAGAGTCTCAACAGAATTTTCAGGAATAGTTCAGCAACTTCGGATGTGGATTCGGAGGGCTATACAAGGTCAAATTGAGTGAGTTTTTCTCCTAAAAGTCAATAAAGAAGTCTAGTTTCCATAAATACATTTTGATCAAGCATGGGAGTTCATTAGGTCCACCAACTAAGCTCACCTTCTTCAATGCGCAAGCAGTATTTGCCAGACATCATTCAGCAACTTCGGACAGGGATTTGGGGGGCTATATGGGGTCAAATTGAGTGGGGTTTTCTCCTACAAGTCCATCAAGAAGTCTAGTTTCCGGAAATATAATTGTATTGATCACAGGAGTTCATTAGGTATTTCAACTAATTCACCCCTCTTCAGTGCGCAGATTCAAAACTAACGCTGACAATGCTTTCAAGTGAGGGGCATCATCGTCAATGTCCATGGGCTTGGGCTCCGACACCAAATCATCAACCAAAAGGGTCCACAAGGACTTTTCCCACCACTTCGGGTCATTGGATCTACAGACAATACAAATTCCGGGCCAGGTCAGGGTAAGGATAAGGCCGGACATGGCCTCCTAAGGCTTTCAAGGATAACAACATTGAAATCAAGGTCCAACTTCAAGGTCTAACATTAAACAATTCTTTATTTATCCCAAAACAAATAGGGTATCCCAAGCTAGGTTTGGGCTGGATTTAACAGGCCCTCGGGAGCTTTCCGACTAGATCCATTTCCCATATAGCGAAAGGGATCGGAATGGATACAGATGTAAGTGGGACGGCCGGAGTTCTTGGAACGGATGCTTGAAGTTGACATTGCTTGCATTTTCTGACATATTCAACGGCGTCCTTCTGAATAGTTGGCCAATAAAGTCCTTGGCGTATTATTTTATGGGCTAAAGCCCGACCCCCCATATTGGCTCCGCATATTCCTTCGTGTACTTCGGCTAAGGCATATTGAGCACGAGAAGGGCCAACACATTTTAGAAGAGATTGCGTGACTGATCTTTTATAAAGTTGTTCTTCTTGGATGGTAAACTTCACTGCTTGGTTCTTAATTTCCTTAGCTTCCTTGATGTCTTCCGGAAGAATATCATTCTTCAAATATGCAATAATTGGATCCATCCAATTAGGCTCTTCTTCAATGTCCATCGCCTCGGCCTCCTGAATACTAGGAATTTCCAACTGTTCAATATAGACGGCTGAGCCTAAGGTCGAGTATTTGGATAAAGCTAGCTTGATAACTCATCTGCTACTTCATTTTCCTTTCTTGGGATTTGCTTTATTTCGAGTTGATCGAAATAATGGCGACATTCATTAATTTTGGCCAAATAACTCGCCATTCTTGTTTCTTTTGCCTCGTACACGCCGCAAACTTGATTCACGATCAATTGAGAGTCGCTTTGGACTTCTAATTCTCGGACTCTTAGGGCTCAGGCAAGTCTTAGTCTTGCTAGAAGGGCTTCATATTCAGCCTCATTGTTGGAGGCTCTGAAGCTAAATCTTAAAGCGTAATGGATTGTGAACCCGTCCGGGCTGATTAGCATTAGCCCCGCTCCACTCCCCAAAGAGTTGCTTGAGCCATCAACATACAGAGTCCACAATTCTTGACCGAGTTGGTTTTCTTCTCCCGAAGTGGATATGCCATTCTCAAGAACGAAGTCTGCCAATACTTGCCCTTTTATAGCTGAACGAGTTCTAAACTTGATTTGGTATTCACTTAACTCAATAGCCCATGTTACCATTCTTCCAGCTAAGTCTGGTTTCTATAGAATCTTCTTCAACGGGAAGTTAGTCAAGACCACAATTGGATGTGCTTGGAAATATGGCCTAAGTTTTCGAGATGCGATTACAAGGGCTAAAGCTTGTTTGTCCACATCCGGATATCGCATCTCGGCATCCACAAGAATATGACTTATTTAATAGATAGGGTTTTGTGAAGTGCCTTCTTCTTTTACTAGCACTACGCTTACTGCTGCCGAAGAAATGGCTAAGTATGTGTATAGTTGTTCTCCTGGTGAAGGTCGAGCTAAGAGAGGTGGTGACCCGAGCTTCTCCTTCAACTTCTCGAATGCTTGCTGACATTCATTGGTCCAGAGTGCGTCCTTAGCCATCCCGAGCTCCTTGAGAGCCTTGAAGAAGGACAAACATTTTTCACCCGATCTTGAGATGAATCTATTCAATGCGGCCACTCTTCCGGTTAAGCATTGAATGTCGCAAACCGTTTTTGGTGATTCCATCTCGATCAAGGCTTGGATTTTTTCTAGGTTTGCCTCAATTCCCCTTTGAGATACCATAAATCTGAGGAATTTCCCAAAAGAAACGCCGAACAAACATTTTTCTGGATTTAGTCTCATCTGATATGTTCTCAAAGTATCAAAGACTTCTTCAAGATCTTCTAGATGACTTCTCCGGGCTATACTCTTAATAAGCATATCGTCAACGTATACTTCCATATTTCTTCCAATCTGGTCTTTGAAGACCTTATTCACCATTCTTTGATAAGTGGCCCCGACTATCACATCCCCCCAGCCGGTACCCTAACTGGCATACCCGGGAGTGTGATCCACAGCCCCGATGATCAAGTATCAAGGAAATCATCCTCCCACATATACAATAACATAATCATAAACAGGAAATAATCAAGGTTTAAATATTATAAACAAAGATTCAAATCAAGAAATGAATAAACAATATAATCAGAGTGCGGAAAAATGATACCAGATATCCAAAGATATCAAAAGAAGTAGAGAGAGGCGGAAACTCACTCCAAAAATACAGCAGAACGTAGTATGTAAGTCTAAAAGGAATTACAACTAAATCAAAGGAAATATGAAAGATAAGCTAAACTTAAAAGTCTTCTATCCTATAGATGACATCTTCAAAATAGTGGACTTCATCAATCCAACAGAGATGTTCCAATTCCACATTGCCTCTAATCGTAGTACGAAATGTGATCGCCTAAGGGATCATCAGAGTAATCTTGATTGTCGCCAACACCTTGCGTGTAGTACGCTTCATCGGCTTGCGCTTCATTGTACTATTCTTCATAGTAGTCGTACCCTGTAGAATAGTCTAACAAGAGATTGTACAAAAAGAAAGGAATGAGTTTCGAAGAAACTAAGTAAGTTAGTTAATCCATAACAACATAAATAACTTGTGGCAGAACATAACAAGATGCAATGCAATATGAAATAGATAATGTATGTATGCATCTAAACTCTATGTATGCTAGTCTCTATTGGCAGACATGCTTTAAGTCATAGCACCATACTTCTTTCGGTAGGTCACGCGTACGGCTCCTGTTGGTAGTGGGTCCGGCATCCCTCGGGACAATCCATGGCTAGGGGTTAAGTCACCTCTCTTTCACATCACCATTTGGTCTAAGTATTGGCGCATGTAAGGGTAAAGCCTATCCCAGTGCAAGTCATCTACTCAATTACATCAACTCAGGTCCAGATACCTCCATTCCTCGGCCGGGCGATCCTTTCCGGTATCCTTTCCACTAGAGTCCTAATAGTCCCGGACTACGAACTCATCAACCCTATTGGTTATCCACATATGGTAAACGGGAAGCTCTCATGTCCTCTCACGGGTTGGTTACCGGTCTTAAGCGCCCATGAGCCCAAGTCTAGCCATATGCAACCCTCCAATAAATGGCCCACAATATGATTCCCGTCCTCTCACGGGTTGGTTACCGGTCTTAAGCGCTCGTGAATCACACTGCTACCACGGGTCGTTCGGTCTCAATACCCTTCCGATTTTGGTCTGATATAACGGGGACATCCTAGCCAAACACTACTAGATAGTCCTAGGTATGACATCCAATGATTCTGGAGAGCGTCGATGGGCATCTTCGGAGAACATCCCATACTATTCCCTCCGATGTCCAAGGACATAAGTGTCAAAAGAACACTTCCCAATCCCAAACCATACCTAGTCAAACACATTCTCAGATCAGTCATGTCATACACAACCAACAATTCATCATGTAAAAGAGAATGTAGAAGCATAAGCTAATTGTTAAACAATATAGTAATAAGCAATTTATATAAGCTTAAATAATAAAAAGAAAACATGAGTGAAGTGCTACTATAGTTACAGTAGTACATCAAAAGTATAAAATATAAGAACAGTAAACAAACTCATAGTTTCATAATGTAGAAACCAAAGAGTATGCGATCTATGTAATTAAGGAATAACTGTCCTTACCTTATAACTCGCAAAGGAATCTTAGGGAATCAAGTAAGACCTTGACTAAACCTTAGAAGAAAGTCCAAAACAAGTGTATACAACATATTAGGAAAGATACCTAGAAGGCAAGATATCAAAACAATCAAAACAGACCAAAAATGAGGTTGTTGTACTCATTGATCGATTGGATTGGTCTACTGCCCCAGTCGACCAATGAGTCGACCAACCAAGACAGTAGCGTTCAAGAATCAGAATTTTGGGAAAATAGAACCGAATTTGGTGGTTCAAAAGGGTACAAAATCATGGGAAAACTACAATGGCAGCATACTAGTATATAGAGGACATCAAAACACTAATCGAATCAAGTTTTCAAGTTACAAATAAGGAATCAAAAAGTTACCCTAATTAGGTTAATCATGGATTATGAAGAAAGTAATGGTATGATTAAGGATAAAGAACTAGAGGATGATAGGTTACAAATCTTGTAAAGAAAACACATTGATTGGGTATTAACATGATCAAAATATGGGTTCTTGATTTGACCCAAGAAACTAGGGTTTCACCCTTTATGGCTCTCATGAAAAGGTTGTGATCACAGGATGAGAGGGAATGAATGATTGGCCAATTATAACAAGAAAATCATAGAAAGATCAAATTTAGATTAACATAAATATTACCCATGAGGTTTCCCTCACATGGGAGGTTACCAAAGGTTTCTAGAAAGATCATACAAGGGTTAGGGTTTCAAGAATTAATTCGGCTAGGGTTGAGATCATGACGATGATCATAGATCTCAAAGAATAGAATGAGATCATGGAATAGATGGTTGCAAGAATGCAGCATCTCCTTCCTAATCTCAATCAAGAACAATATTAAATAAAAGAAATTCAGAGATGTAGAAGAAAAGAGAGTGTATACATACCTTTGTTGCAGGAGGAAGGGAATTACTTGAGTTCTTGCGAGATATCAACCAAGGATGCAAGGAAATTGATTAGCATGGAGTTCTAACTCGTTCCAGAGGCTTAGGAGGCAGATGAGGCAAAGTGATCCCGAGATTAGACTTAAATAGAGTAGCCACAACCTAATTAGCAATAACAGAACCAATTGGTTGATTGGTTGGTCAATTGGTCCAGTCGACCAATCAGGACAACAAGTTCAAATAGTGGATTTGAAGGCTTAGATCAAGTCCAAACATAACGGGGTTATGCACACACCTAAAGTGACTTACCTAGTAGGTAGAAATGCCTTCGAACCAATACAGAGAGCACTCCAAGTCCATCAACTAATCCAATCTTCAATAGGAAGCAGTTTCCATAAATGGAACACTGACATCAACACTCATGGATTTCAATCCAGCCACCAAGTCTTCTATTGAAATGGCCCAAAGCTGACTTCTTGCCTTACTTTGGGTTGTCAGACCTACAAACAACAGGGTTTTCGGGTCAAGGTTAGGGCTGGGTTTCACATTCTCCCCCCCTTAAAGAAATTTCATCCCCGAAATTGAAAGCGTACCTGTGCTTCCAAAGAGGTGAGGAAACTTCTCCTTCATATCTTCTTCCTTCTCCCAAGAAGCTTCTTCAGGGGTATGGTTCTTCCACCGAATCTTTACCAAAGGGATGGTGCGATTCCATAGCTGCTTGTCCTTCTTATCCAAAATTTCAGCTGGCTCTTCATCATAGGTAAGACCAGCACTAAGTCCTTCAGGTGCTTGCTGTAAAATGTGTTCCGGATTCTCTATATATTTCCGGAGCATAGAAACATGAAACACATTATGCACAACAGCAATAGACGGTGGTAATGCCAATCGATACGCAATAGGTCCAACCTTCTCCAAAATCTCAAAAGGTCCAATGAAACGAGGGCTAAGCTTTCCTTTAACATTGAATCTCATCACACCCTTCATTGGTGAAACCTTCAAGAAAACTTTCTCTCCAACTTGAAATTCTAGATCAGTCCTTCTCTTATCAGCATAAGATTTCTGTCTTGACTGAGCAGACTCAATCCTTTCTCTGATCATATCGACCATCGCACTCGTAGCTTCAATCATCTCAGGACCTAAGACTTTTCTTTCACCCGTCTCAGTCAAGTACAATGGTGTCCTACAAGTATTACCATACAAAGCCTTAAATGGAGCCATGCCTATCGTTGCTTGATAACTGTTGTTATAGGCAAACTCAACCAAAGCTAAGTGTTCATCCCAATTTCCACCCATATCCACCACACAAGATCTGAGCATGTCTTCCAAGGTCTGAATTATCCGCTCAGATTGTCCATCCGACTATGGGTGATGAGTTGTACTCAAATTCAATTGGGTTCCCAAGGCCTTCTGCAAACTGTTCCAAAATCTTGAGGTAAACATAGGATCACGATCAGAAACAATACTCATTGGCACTCCGTGCAGACGAACCACATTGTCCACATAAAGCCTAGCTAGCTTATCCAGAGTATGAGTGATCTTCATAGGAATGAAATGGGCTGATTTGGTCAACCTATCAACAATCACCCACACAATGTCATTGCCTTTACTTGTCCGAGGTAAGCCAGTCACGAAGTCCATAGAGATATCCTCCCACTTCCAACTAGGAACAGGAAGGGGCTGAAGTAATCCAGATGGAGGTTGATGAACGGCCTTCACATGCTGGCAAGTCTCACACTTGGCAACAAAATCATCAACATCGGCCTTCAAACCAATCCACCAAAAAATGTTCCTTCAAGTCCTTGTACATCTTGGTGCTTCCAGGGTGTACTGTAAAGATTAACTGTTGTGCTTCCTTCAATATTTCCTTCTTAATTTCTTCATTTGCTGGCACACACAGTCTACCTCTAAACAATAAAGCACCATCCATGGATATACCAAAGTCGGGGTCCAACTCAGGATTTGAAGAAATCTTCTCAATTTTGTCCTTAAGTTCTTGATCAGAACTCTGTAGGGCAACAATCTAATCTCTGAGGTTAGATCTTGCCGTCATGGTAGAAAGAACAAAATCAGAATTTTCAGGGACAACTTCCAATTCAAAACTCTTAATAGAAGACAACAAGGGTAGACTCAAAGTATTCAAATCCAAAGTCTTCTCTGAATCTTCCTACTAAGAGCATCAACAACAACGTTTGCTTTACCAGGGTGATACTGAATATCACAATCATAATCAGAGACTAGTTCCAACCATCTTCTTTGCCTCATGTTCAACTCCTTTTGGGTAAAGAAGTACTTCAAACTCTTATGATCCGTGAAAATGGCAATCTTTTCACCGTAGAGGTAATGTCTCCAAATCTTCAAAGCAAAAACCACCGCGGCAAGCTCTAGATCGTGAGTGGGGTAATTCCGCTCATAATCTTTCAATTGTCGAGAAGCATAGGCTACGACCTTACCATGTTGCATCAGTACACAACCCAAACCAATCATTGACGCATCAGTATAGACTGTTAGACCACCGGAACTATCAGGTATAGTCAAAACCGGGGCACTTGTCAATCTATCCTTCAACTCTTGGAAATTCTTCTCACAAGCGTTAGACCAAACAAACTTCTCTTCTTTCCTAGTTAACTTAGTCATAGGAGCAGCCAACCGAGAAAAATTCTCAATAAATCTTCTGTAGTAACCCGCCAATCCAAGGAAACTTCTTATTTCCGTAACCGTCTTCGGTCTTTCCCAATCAGCCACTGCTTGGACTTTTTCAGGATCGACACAAATACCTTCAGCTGAAACCACATGGCCGAGGAATACTACACTCTTGAGCTAGAAATCACACTTGCTAAACTTGGCGTACAGCTTCTTTTCTCCCAGTCTTCGCAAGGTGAAATCTAGATGCCTTGCATGCTCTTCTTCACTTTTCGAATAAATCAGGATATCGTCAATGAAGACGATCACAAACTTATTGAGCACATCGTGAAAGACTCGGTTCATGAGGTCCATGAACACAGCAGGAGCATTAGTCAATCCGAAAGGCATAACTCTGAACTCATAATGGTCGTACCTTGTTCGGAAAGCTGTCTTGAAGATATCACTAGGCTTCACTTTCAACTGGTGATATCCAGATCTCAAGTCAATCTTCGAGAACACAGCTGCACCCTTCAACTGATCGAAGATATCATCAATTCTGGGCAGTGGGTATCTATTCTTGATGGTCAGATTATTCAACTCACAATAGTCGATGCACAGACGCATACTACCATCCTTCTTCTTGACAACAAAACCGGAGCTCCCCAAGGTGACACACTAGGTTGTACGAAAACTCAATCAATGAGCTCATTGAACTGGTTTTGTAACTCCTTCAGCTCAGTAGGAGCCATCCTATATGGAGCCTTAGATACCGGAGCAGCACCAGGGATGAGATCAATAGAAAACTCAACATCCCTATCCGGAGGCACTCCCGATAGATCATCAGGGAAGACATCAACAAAGTCACAGACAATCTTGACTTCATCAACTCTATTCTCCACTTTACTCTTGCCTTCAGATGGAGCATCATCTACTAGGGCATAGACTTGCATCAGTTGCGACAGTATCTTCCTACAAACCCTTCTTTTCTCACCTTGAAATTCAAAAACCAAACTTCCACAAACATGAAACTGAATCTTCCTTGAGGAACAAAGAAACACAGCTTTATGGGCTGTCAACCAGTCAATTCCCAAAATGACATCAAAGTCCTTTATATCAAGAAGTAACAAATTGGCTTCCAAGTTCTTCTCACCAATCAACACAGGACATTTAACTAACCCTTTATCTAGTTTCACAACGGGACTAGTAGGTGTACTAATCAATAAACAACTAGACAATTTCTCAGGGATTAGGTTAGTCTTCTTGATGAATGCAGATGATATGAACGAATGAGATGCACCCGTATCAAATAAAACAAATGCAGGAATAGAAGCGACTAACAATGTACCTATAATCACATCATGGCTCGCATCTTGCTCAGTACTGGAGATACTGAACACTCTACTAGAGGGAGGAGCAGGAGCATTCTTCACCACAGGGGCAGGCTACCGAGCAGGCTTCTTCGGACAGTCACGAGCAAAATGACCAGGCTGCTTACAGTAGAAGCAACCAAGATTGCTAGGTCCTACTGAAGTAGCTACAACAGGGGGCTTCTGAACCAATGGCCTAGGATTCGCATTCACATGCCTAGCATTTGCATTCACTGGTTGTCAATTCCCGCCATACTGTCTAAACTGGCCGGGCTGCTAAAAACATGGGCTCTGACCTACACTCCTAGGCTGAAAAGCAGGAGTGGGGTAGGTTGTAGGTCTCACAAAACGCCGATCATTATTGTAAAACCCAGCCCTAACCTTGACCCGGAAACCTTGTTATTTGTAGGTCCGATGACCCGAAGTAAAGTAAGAAGTCAGCTTTGGGCCATCCCAGTGGTGGACTTGGTGTCTGGCTTTGAATCCATGAAAGTTGATGATGAAGTTCTATTTATGGAAACTGAATCTTGATGAAGATCGGATTAGTTGATGGACTTGGAGTGCTCTCTATCTTGGTTTGAAGGCATTTCTACCTATTAGGTAAGTCACTTGACTTGTGTGCAAAACCCCTTTAGGATTGGATTTGATCTGGGCCTTCAATTCCCTGTTTTGGATTTGCTGTCAGCATTGGTCGACTGATTGGTCGACTGGACCAGTCGACCAATCCACTCGACCAATGAGTGCTGTCTTTGGCAATTAGGTTTTTCTTGCTCTATTTAAGTCCAATCTCGAGTCCACTTCGTATTTGCTGCCTCCAAACTCTTTGGAACGAACCAAAGACCTCTGCAAGTCATCTCCCTTGCATCCTTGGTGTTTTCTTGACGGATCTTCGTCGAAACTCTTCCTTTTGCATCAAAAGGTATGTCTACACTCTCTTCTTCTCCTCCATCTTTGTTTTTCTTTCCTTTTTGAGTTGAGACGGTAGAAGAGATGCTGCATTCTCTGTTGCAAACATCTCTGGACTTGTTCTCATGATCATCCTAAGGATTAGAGGCTAGAACAATGATCTTAACCATGATCATTGCAAGCTTTTGAAGGAATCATGATCAAACCATTATCTAATCTTGTTAAACTTCTGATTTGAATTCTGATCTCCTTGGATCTTCTATTTTGATCATGTGAGTAGTTAATTACTATGTTTTCTTTTCATGATCCATGATCTATCAATCTCTAGTTGTTCTCTTCTACCATACTATGTGTTCTTCATGAATCATGGTAGTTACATATATGGTAGGTTTTATTTCCTTATTTAGATTTATGCTTCTAAGCCTATTTCCTTGAAGATCTAAGTATGTTTTCATGATACCTTTACCTGAAGCAATGATCCACCCTCCTATTGTTCTTGTCTTTGATTTCTATTTCGAATTCATCAAGATCCATGGTTGATCTAATTATGGTAACTTTTTGTTTCCTAATTTGGATCTTGATGTCTTGTTTGAATTAATGTTTTGAGGTCCCCTATATGTTAGAATACTACTGATGTAGTTTACCCCTTGATTAGTACCCTTTTGAACCACCAAATTCGGATTTCATATCTTAAAACTCTGTTTTTTTAGGCTACTGTCTGCATTGGTCGACTGATTGGTCGACTGGACCAGTCGACCAATCCACTCGACCAATGAGTTCAGCAACTCCAGAATTGGTCTGTGTTGGATGTTTTGGTATCTTTTCTGTTAGGGATCTTTCCTAATATGTTGTATATACTTGTTTAGGACCTTTTTCTCAAGTTTGCCAAGATCTTACTTGACTTCTTAGGATTCCTTTGCGAGTTATAAAAGGTAAGGATGGTTATTTCCTTAATTACATAGATAGCATGAATCTAGTTTCTATATTCGAATATCATTGATATGTTTCCTAAATTAGATTCTTACAATGATATACTACTTGTTGCATAATCTTGATTACAGTAGCATTGCTTAAATTGATTCATGTATGATTTACTTACCAATTATATACAAGTTGATTGTAATTATTGATTTCTTTCCATATATGAAGTTACCATATATGTGATGATATGAATTGATGCATGTGTATGCTTAAGTATGGTTTGGAAAGGAGAGGTGTTCTTTTGACACTTCTGTCCTTGGACTACTACGGGAATATTATGGGATGTTTCCGGAGATGCCCTCTGGACACCTTCCTAAACTGTTGGATGACATATCTAGGATTGTCTAGTAGTGTTTGGCTAGGATGTCCTGTTATGTCAGACCCTAATCGGAGGGGTATTGAGACCGAACGACCCGTGGTAGCAATGGGGATTCATGGGCGCTCAAGACCGGTAACCAACCCATGAGAGGACAGGAATCACATTGTGGGGGCCATTTATTGGTAGGGTTGCATATGGTTAGACTTGGGCTCACGGGCGCTTAAGACCGGTAACCAACCCGTGAGAGGACGTGAGAGCTTCCCGTTTACCATATGTGGATGATCAATAGGGTTGATGAGTCCGTAGTCAGGGACTATGAGGACTCTAGTGTGAAGGATACCGGAAAGGATCGTCAGGGACGAGGAATGGACGTATCTGGATCTGACTTGATGTAACCAAGTAGAAGACTTGCATTTGGCTAGGCTTAACCATGACATGCGCCGGTACTTAGACCAATGGTGATGTGAGAGAGTGGTGACTTAACCCCCTGCCATGGTTAGTCCTGAGGGATGAAGGACCCATTACCAATCGGCTGCTCAAGACCGGTGAAATGATCCGTGAGAGAATCCAATATATCTTAAATGGTTGAGGATGTGAGTGGACTTTCCTAAAGAAGTACGGTGTTATGACTTAAAGCATGTCTGCCAATAGAGACCAGCATACATAGAGTTAGATTCATTCATTCATTGCTTGTCTCATATCATATTGCATTTATGTTTGTTACGGAATCCCGCCATTTATGTTATTATGGATTTTAATCTGTCTTCTTGAGTTTCTTTGAAACTCATTCCTTTATTGTACAATGTTTGTTAGACTATCCTGCAGTGCGAGTACTATGACGGTCCCTATGAAGAAGCGCAAGGCGAAGAGGCATATCTCCAGGAAGGTGATTGCGGTTACCACAATTACACTGAAGATCCCGCGAGTGGTTATGCTCCGTACGATGCTTAGTCCGACCATTGAGTGGAAGCGTCCTTGTGCCATTTATGAGATTTACACTTATAAGGATGTTGTCTATAAAGTGGAGAACAATTTAGTTACCCATTGTACTTGCTACTGGGATTAGATTTTGTCTAGTTTATTCTCTGTTCGAGCTACTTTTCCGCCTGGTTGTAGAGTGGGATTTTTGCCTCACTTTACTTATCTCGTTTGATACTCGATTATATCTATCATTCTGATTTATTTATGATTCATTCTTTCCTTATTGGATTTATGGTTTATCTTCCGCACTTTTATTATGATTGTTCATGATTATGTTATTGTGAATGTGGGAGGCTGATCACTCGATACCCGATCTTCGGGCCGTGGATCACACTCTCGGGTATGCGAGATAGGGTACCGGCTGGGAGGACGTGACAATTATGATCCACCAATCCAGGGTTCCTAGGCTGCCATGGCCTTTGCACACGTGCATTCTCCTTCTCAGTTTCTTCCAACTTCTTCGGGTTCTACACCACTTGAGCATAGCTCACTATAGGCTAGACAGTGAGGTAAGCTTTAATGGCAAGGCACAGTCCTTTAAAGAATTTCTTCGCTTTGGCGAGATCAAGCTTCAGAGAATCAGGAGCAAAGAAACGAAGCTCCTCGAACTTCTGTTGGTACTCACAAACAAAGATCCTTGTGTGAGAACCATAAACTCAGCTTCCTTCGCATCCTTTACCGCCTCAGGGAAGTAGTTCATGTAGAAAGCTTCCTTGAACAAATCCCACGACACAACGCCAGCATGCAAACCTTCCAAAACAGGCCGAGTGGAGGTCCACCAAGCGTCAGCTTCATGTTGCAACTTCTGTTCAGCAAACAGAATCTTCTGAGCTTTGGTACATTGCAAATGACGAAAAGCCTTCTCTAACTCACGAAGCCACTTGTTAGGAAACAAGAGGTCCTTGGTAACTCCAGTAAAAGTGGGCACTTGCATCTTCAGAAAACTCTCCATCAACCGAGTATGAGGAGTTCCAGCCAAACCTCCCGCATTCGGGACGACAGTATGAAGATTTCCATTAACACCGCCACGAGTCTCATTATGCAGAGTCATGAAACCCGTCAACATCTGGTTGATTTGAGCTGCTTGCTGCTGCATCATATTGCCCATGATATTGGCAATATCACGAAAATTACTGACGTTCGGGGCATTGGGTATGTCATGGGTACCTTGATCGCCAGTATTGGTCTGCTGATCATGACCATCTTCAGGTATCTCATCACGACCATGACCACTGGATTCCCCATGTCCACTTCTCAGAGTAACCATTTTGCAAAAATTGAAAACATCAAAATACTGAATTTCGAAGTTTCAACACATTCCACATGTCGAAATGATTTGAGAATTTAAATCATGCTTAAATACATCCATTTAGTCATCCAACAATAATCCATAGGACAAAAATCACATTTTTCAAAAATTCAACAGAAAATGAGGTTACTGGGTCCATTGGTCGATTGATTGGTCTATTGGCTCAGTCGACCAATGCTCACAGAATACGAAAATTCGCATTTTAAGCCTCATTTCCTCATTCTAACTTCATTCTTTCTTCTTCAAAACGTGAGAGAGCTCTGGGGAAAGACTTCTAAGGTTCTTCCAAGTGTTCTAGGATTGATTTAGTGCTTTAACAACAACACCACATCAAACATTCATCTCATACAAGGTAAATCCATCATTCCTTCTTCCATTTTCATCTTCTCATGCTTGCATTTCAACAAAATCCATGTTTTACTTGTATCCAATGTTAGAAATCATGTTTAGGAATACTTATAAACATATTCCCTAGGTTTTAAACATAATGCCATGCATAGACAACAAGTTCTAACACATTCCAACACTTCTCACAACGTTTTCGTACTGAAATCGTTAACTTTAGAAAAATTTCGTTTTCTCACAAACCGCTTGGAGTTTTTGCACGAAATAAAATGCTACATGCTCAAGATGATATTGTAGATATGTTCATATAGTTTGATTTAACCAATTTCAACTTTTCAAAAATCCAATTTTGACCTAGAATGCAAAAATCCCCAAATTCTTCTTGCTGAATTTTCCACTTTAAACCAAGTTTTTGGTCGATTTTCTTCAAATAAGCTTCATAGCCATGCAATTCCAAGTATTGTGCACATGCTAGTATCTTCAAATCAAATTTTCCCCACATTGAAATTTTCCAAAAAATTACGAAAATACCCTTTTGGCTGAAATCTTGAAATAGCACTAACAAACAATGTCTTTTGTTTCTTCCACAGACATACACTATGCCGAGGGGAGGAGGAGGACAAGGTCGAGGTCGCATCGTAGGTGCACTCAGGGGTAGAGGTCAGGTTCCTTCAAAGCCTAGACGGGAGGTTCGGAGACCGGATGCAGTTCGACACTCCACGGGCCGAGTTCTTGCACGAGGCCTACTTCGCCATCGTAGTATCGAGCCTGGGACGTCTACTTCACCTTCGTCAGCTCAGAGTTTTCAGGATTCGGCAGAGATTTGACACTATGCAGTGGACACATCTCTTCACTGAGGATTTGCCGGTATATCCGGAGCTAGTGAGGTTGTTCTTTAGCAACCTTACATCTACAGAGGAGTCTAGAGGTCCAGGACATCCTCTTCCGCTAGTCCTCAGGAGCAGGGTCTTTCAGACTCGGATCCGCTTCTCTACGAGATCATTGGCTGAGATCTTGCGGGTTCCTTACTATCCATGACAGTGCGTGTGAATACCTGCGGGAGCAGGGATAGACAGCTACTTGATGCCGTATGAGCTGCACGAGATTTGCACTACACTGTGGGATGATCGCCGATGCCACACTCCGTGGAACAGCGGGCGGATGGCAGATTCAGCACGGATTATCAGTATCATTGTCGGCCGAAACATTATGCCAAAGGCTGGACATCACCATCGGGTCACAGTGATGGAGGCCTTAGTCATCTACCGCATCTACATGGGCTTCGAGATAGACCTTTCTTACATCATTCAGCAGGTCATGCTGGATCTGGTTCTGTGGCCTAGCTTGCGGAACCTTTGCTATGGGAGGCTTCTGACTTTGATCTTCAGGCACTTCAGAGTGAGTTTCGAGGATACACCAATGGACACTGGTTCACTGGGGTACACGATCGGGACTAGGATCATTCGTCAGATGAGGCTTACACAGACAAAGAGATCTCCTGGTCCAGAGGGTGAGGATGATCAAGAGACAGAGGAGGAGGAGCAGGAGTCAGAGGATGGAGGAGAGGATATCGGTCCTGATAGTGATGATCAGGCCGGAGGCCGGAGATGATACAGAGATGCACGAGGCTGAGTCGGAGCATCACGAGTTTCCTCCTTCATCACACTTTGAGACAGGGGGTCCGTCTCATGCAGTTCCAAAGACTTCAGATCTTGGTGCACAGATGAGATCGATGACTTCCATGCTAGAGAGGATGGAGGTCAGACAGGAGCAGAAGTATGAGAGGATGGAGTCACGACAGGATAGGATAGAGTATCAGGTGACTCAGCTAGCAGAGGACTTCAGAGCTTTTAGAGATCAGAGGAGATCACCTAGATAGACTGTACTTAGGATTTCCATTTATGCATTGAGTAATGTAGTCGTTGTAAAAACTTTTGAAATTAATGAAGTTCACTTTGTTTCACTTTATGATTGTGTATTATGCACTTGTCTTTTATTGCATTAAGTAACAATTGTTTAAGTATAATTATGGTATGTTATTCATAAATATTCAGTTATGCTTCATTGGTTAAGTTTCTAATCCAAGTGTTCTATTATTCACTTCTAAGAGTAGATGAGTCACTTCTGGATCTATGACTCAGGAATGTTCCGTTATTGTTTTCTGTGGTTAGGATTTCCTTGAACTTTTGGCCCTAATACCACTATGTCACATTCCCCCAGCCAGTACCCTAACTGGCATACCTGGGAGTGTGATCCACAGCCCCGAAGATCAAGTATCGAGGAAATCATCCTCCCACATATACAATAACATAATCATAAACAGGAAATAATCAAGGTTTAAATATTATAAACAAAGATTCAAATCAAGAAATGAATAAACAATATAATCAGAGTGCGGAAAAATGATACCAGATATCTGAAGATATCAAAAGAAGTAGAGAGAGGCGGAAACTCACTCCACAAATACAGCGGAACGTAGTATGTAAGTCTAAAAGGAATTACAACTAAATCAAAGGAAATATGAAAGATAAACTAAACTTAAGAGTCTTCTATCCTATAGATGACATCTTCAAAATAGTGGACTTCATCAATCCAACAGAGATGTTCCAATTCCACGTTGCCTCTAATCGTAGTACGAAATGTGATCGCCTGAGGGATCTTAGAGTAATCTTGATTGTCGCCAACACCTTGCGTGTAGTACGCTTCATCGGCTTGCGCTTCATTATACTGTTCTTCATAGTAGTCAGTACCTGTAGAATAGTCTAACAAGAGATTGTACAAAAAGAAAGGAATGAGTTTCGAAGAAACTCAGTAAGTTAGTTAATCCATAACAACATAAATAACATGTGGCAGAAAATAACAAGATGCAATGCAATATGAAACAGATAATGTATGTATGCATCTAAACTCTATGTATGCTGGTCTCTATTGGCAGACATGCTTTAAGTCATAGCACCATACTTCTTTGGGTAGGTCAAGCGTACGGCTCCTGTTGGTAGTGGGTCCGGCATCCCTCGGGACAATCCATGGCTGGGGGTTAAGTCACCTCTCTCTCACATCACCATTTGGTCTAAGTACTGGCGCATGTCAAGGTAAAGCCTAGCCCAATGCAAGTCATCTACTCAGTTACATTAACTCAGGTCCAGATACCTCCATTCCTCGCCCCGGGCGATCCTTTCCGGTATCCTTTCCACTAGAGTCCTAATAGTCCCGGACTATGAACTCATCAACCCTATTGGTTATCCACATATGGTAAATGGGAAGCTCTCATGTCCTCTCACAGGTTGGTTACCGGTCTTAAGAGCCCATGAGCCCAAGTCTAGCCATATGCAACCCACCAATAAATGGCCCACAATATGATTCCCGTCCTCTCACGGGTTGGTTACCGGTCTTAAGCGCCCGTGAATCACACTGCTACCACGGGTTGTTCGGTCTCAATACCCTTCCGATTTTGGTCTGATATAACGGGGACATCCTAGCCAAACACTGCTAGACAGTCCTAGGTATGACATCCAATGATTCTGGAAAGTGTCGATGGGCATCTTCGGAGAACATCCCATACTATTCCCTCCGATGTCCAAGGATAGAAGTGTCAAAAGAATACTTCCCAATCCCAAACCATACCTAGTCAAACACATTCTCAGATCAGTCATGTCATACACAACCAACAATTCATCATATAAAAGAGAATGTAGAAGCATAAGCTAATCGTTAAACAATATAGTAATAAGCAATTCATATAAGCTTAAATAATAAAAAGAAAACATGAGTGAAGTGCTACTGTAGTTACAGTAGTACATCAGAGGTATAAAATATAAGAACAGTAAACAAACTCATAGTTTCATAAGGTAGAAACCAGAGAGTATGCGATCTATGTAATTAAGGAATAACTGTCCTTACCTTATAACTCGCAAAGGAATCTTAGGGAATCAAGTAAAACCTTGACTAAACCTGAGAAGAAAGTCCTAAACAAGTGTATACAACATATTAGGAAAGATACCTAGAAGGAAAGATATCAAAACAATCAAAACAGACCAAAAATGAGGTTGCTGTACTCATTGATCGATTGGATTGGTCTACTGCCCCAGTCGACCAATGAGTCGACCAACCGAGACAGTAGCGTTCAAGAATCAGAATTTTGGGAAAATAGAACCGAATTTGGTGGTTCAAAAGGGTACAAAATCATGGGAAAACTACAATGGCAGCATACTAGTATATAGAGGACATCAAAACACTAATCGAATCAAGTTTTCAAGTTACAAATAAGGAATCAAAAAGTTACCCTAATTAGGTTAATCATGGAATATGAAGAAAGTAATGGTATGATCAAGGATAAAGAACTAGAGGATGATAGGTTACAAATCTTGTAAAGAAAACACATTGATTGGGTATTAACATGATCAAAATATGGGTTCTTGATTTGACCCAAGAAACTAGGGTTTCACCCTTTATGGCTCTCATGAAAAGGTTGTGATCACAGGATGAGAGGGAATGAATGCTTGGCCAATTATAACAAGAAAATCATAGAAAGATCAAATTTAGATTAACTTAAATATTACCCATGAGGTTTCCCTCACATGGGAGGTTAACAAAGGTTTCCAGAAAGATCATACAAGGGTTAGGTTTCAAGAATTAATTCGGCTAGGGTTGAGATCATGACGATGATCATAGATCTCAAAGAATAGAATGAGATCATGGAATAGATGGTTGCAAGAATGCAGCATCTCCTTCTTGATCTCAATCAAGAACAATATTAAATAGAAGAAATTTAGAGATGTAGAAGAAAAGAGAGTGTAAACATACCTTTGTTGCAGGAGGAAGGAAATTACTTAAGTTCTTGCGAGATATCAACCAAGGATGCAAGGAAATTGATTAGCATGGAGTTCTAACTCGTTCCAGAGGCTTAGGAGGAAAATGAGGCAGAGTAATCCCGAGATTAGACTTAAATAGAGTAGCCACGACCTAATTAGTAAAAACAGAACCAATTTGTCGATTGATTTGTCAACTGGTCCAGTCGACCAATTAGGACAACAAGTTCAAACAGTGGATTTGAAGGCTCAGATCAAGTCCAAACATAACGGGGTTATGCACACACCTAAAGTGACTTACCTAGTAGGTAGAAATGCCTTCGAACCAATACAGAGAGCACTCCAAGTCCATCAACTAATCCGATCTTCAACAGGATGCAGTTTCCATAAATGGAGCACTGACATCAACACTCATGGATTTCAATCCAGCCACCAAGTCTTCTACTGAAATGGCCCAAAGCTGACTTCTTGCCTTACTTCAGGTTGTCAGACCTACAAACAACAGGGTTTCTGGGTCAAGGTTAGGGCTGGGTTTCACATCGATGTTCTTCAACCTAAAGGGCATTATTACTTTGTAGAAATAACTTTCTCAATTCGTCATGAAAGCCGTGTGCCTCTCATCCTTGGGATTCATCATAATCTGATTATATCCTGAGTAAGCGTCCATGAAGCTCAATACTTCATGTCCTGCTGTGGCGTCGATCAACAAGTCAAGCTGAGGAAGTTGGTAGCAATCCTTTGGGCATGCTTTACTCAAGTCTGTGTAATCCCTACACATTCTCCATTTGCCGTTGGCTTTCTTCACCATTACTACATTTGCCAACCAAGTCGAGCATTCTATTGGCTTGATGAAACCCGATTGCTCTAGCTTCTCCACTTCCGTTCTGATGGCGACATATTTCTCAAGCAAAAAATTTTGCCTTTTTTGGATCATTGGAATTGCGTCTTCTCTAATCCACAAATTGTGTTCGCAATTCTTCGATCTATTCCCGCATGTCTCCGGCTGACCATGTGTCACATCCACCCAGCCGGTACCCTCTCTGGCATACTTGAGAGTGTGATCCACAGCCCGAAGATCAGGTATCGAGTAATCAACCTCCCACATAAACAATAACGTAATCATGAACAATCATAATAAAAGTGCGGAAGATAAACCATAGATCCAATAAGGAAAGAATGAATCATAAACAAATCAGAGTACTAGATATAATCAGAGTGTCAAAACAGATAAGTAAAGTGAGGCAAAAATCCCACTCTACAACCAGCGGAAAAGTAGCTCTAAAAGAGAATAAACTAGACAAAATCTAATCCCAGTAGCAAGTACAATGGGTAACTAAATTGTTCTCCACTTTATAGACAACATCCTTATAAGTGTAAATCTCATAAATGGCACAAGGACGATTCCACTCAATGGTCGGACTAAGCATCGTACGGACCATAACCACTCGCGGGATCTTTGATGTAATTGTTGTAACCGCAATCACCTTCCCTGGAGATATGCCTCTTCGCCTTGCGCTTCTTCATAGGGACCGTCATAATACTCGACACTGCAGAATAGTCTAACAAACATTGTACAATAAAGGAATGAGTTTCAAAGAAACTCAGTAAGGCAGTTAAATCCATAATATCATAAATGGCAGGATTTCAGAACAAACATAAATGCAATATGATATGAGACAAGCAATGAATGAATGAATCTAACTCTATGTATGCTGGTCTCTATTGGCAGACATGCTTTAAGTCATAGCACCGTACTTCTTTAGGAAGGTCTCAATCACTCATCATTAGTTGGTAATGGGTCCGGCATCCCTCGGGACATTCCATGGCTGGGGGTTAAGTCACCACTCTCTCACATCACCATTGGTCTAAGTACCGGCGCATGTCAGGGTAAAACCTAGCCAAATGCAAGTCTTCTACTTAGTTACATCAAGTCAGATCCAGATACGTCCATTCCTCGTCCCTGACGATCCTTTTCAGTATCCTTCACACTAGAGTCCTCATAGTCCCTGACTACGGACTCATCAACCCTATTGATCATCCACATATGGTAAACGGGAAGCTCTCACGTCCTCTCACGGGTTGGTTACCGGTCTTAAGCGCCCGTGAGCCCAAGTCTAACCATATGCAACCCTACCAATAAATGGCCCCCACAATGTGATTCCTGTCCTCTCACGGGTTGGTTACCGGTCTTGAGCGCCCATGAATCCCCATTGCTACCACGGGTCGTTCGGTCTCAATACCCCTCCGATTAGGGTCTGACATAACAGGACATCCTAGCCAAACACTACTAGACAATCCTAGATATGTCATCCAACAGTTTAGGAAGGTGTCCAGAGGACATCTCCGGAAACATCCCATAATATTCCCGTAGTAGTCCAAGGACAGAAGGTCAAAAGGACACCTCTCCTTTCCAAACCATACTTAAGCATACACATGCATCAATTCATATCATCACATATATGGTAACTTCATATATGGAAATAAATCAATAATTACAATCACTTTGTATATAATTGGTAAGTAAATCATACATGAGTCAATTCAATATGAATAAGTAATGCTACTGTAATCAAAGTTATGCAACAGTAGTATATCATTGTAAGAATCTAATTTAGGAAACAACTCAATGATATTCAAATATGGAAACTAGATGCATGCTATCTATGTAATTAAGGAAATAACCATCCTTACCTTTTATAACTCGTAAAGGAATCCTAAGAAATCAAGTAAGATCTTGGCAAACTTGAGAAGAAGGTCCTAAACAAGTGTATACAACATATTAGGAAAGATCCCTAACTGAGAAAAGATACCAAAACATCCAACACGGACCAATTCTGTAGTTCTTTGTACTCATTGGTCGAGTGGATTGGTCGATAGTCCGATCGACCAATCGATCGACCAATGCAAGACGATAGCCTAAAAAAACAGAGTTTTAAGATATGAAATCCGAATTTGGTGGTTCAAAAGGGTACTAATCAAGGGTAAACTACATCAGTAGTATTCTAACATATAGGGGACCTCAAAACACTAATCCAATCAAGCCATCAAGATCCAAATTAGGAAACAAAAAGTTACCATAATTAGATCAACCATGGATCTTGAAAAATTTAAAATAGAAAAAAAAAAAAAGAATAATAGGGGGTGGGTGATTGTTTGGTAGTAAAGGTAGAAAAGCATACTTAGATCTTCAAGGAAATAGGCTTAAAAGTATAAATCTAAATAAGGAAACAAAACCTACCATATATGTAACTATCATGATTCATGAAGAACCACATAGTATGGTAGAAGAGAACAACTAGAGATTTGGATAGATCATGGATCATGAAAAGAAAACACAAAGTAATTGACTACTAACATGATCAATATAGAAGATCCAAGGAGATCGGAATTCAAATCCAGAAGTTAAACAAAGATTAGATCATGGTTTGATCATGATTCCTTCAAAAAGCTTGCAATGATCATGGTTAAGATCATTGTTCTAGCCATAAATCCTTAGGATGATCATGAGAGATAAGTCCAAAGATGTTTGCAACAGAGAATGCAAGCATCTCTTCCTCTTGTCTCAACTCAAAAAGGAAAGAAAAACAGAGATGGAGGAGAAGAAGAAGAGTGTAGACATACCTTTTGATGAAAGGAAGAGTTTGGACGAAGATCCGTCAAGAAAATCACCAAGGATGCAAGGAGATGACTTGCAGAGGTCTTTGATTCGTTCCAAAGAGTTTGGAGGCAGCAAATACGAAGTGGACTCGAGATTGGACTTAAATAGAGCAAGCAACAACCTAATTGCCAAAGACAAGACTCATTGGTCGAGTGGATTGGTCGACGGGTCCGATCGACCAATCGATCGACCAATGCCGACAACAAGGCCAAAACAGGGAATTGAAGGCCCGGATCAAATCCAATCCTAAAGGGGTTTTGCACACATGTCAAGTGACTTACCTAATAGGTAGAAATGCCTTCAAACCAAGATAGAGAGCACTCCAAGTCCATCAACTAATCAGATCTTCATCAAGATTCAGTTTCCATAAATAGAACCTCATCATCAACTCTCATGGATTCAAAGCGGGACACCAAGTCCTCTCTTTGGGATGGCCCAAAGCTGACTTCTTACTTTACTTGGGTCCATTGGACCTACAAATAACAAGGTTTTCGGGTCAAGGTTAGGGCTGGGTTTTACATTCTCCCCCCCTTAAAGAAATTTCGTCCCGAAATTGAAAGCGTACTGTGCTTCCAAAGAGGTAAGGAAACTTCTCCTTCATGTCTTCTTCCTTCTCCCAGAAGCTTCTTAGGGGTATGGTTCTTCCACCGAATCTTCACCAAAGGGATGGTGCGATTCCGCAGTTGCTTGTCCTTCCTATCCAAGATTTCGGCGGTTCTTCATCGTAGGTCAAATCAGCACTAAGTCCTTCAGGTGCTTGCTGCAAAAATGTGTTCGGATTCTCTATGTATTTTTAGAGCATCGAAATATGAAACACATTGTGCACACCAGCAAGAGGCGGAGGTAATGCTAATCGATACGCACCAGGTCCAACCTTTTCCAAAATCTCGAAAGGTCTAATGTAACGAGGGCTAAGCTTTCCCTTAACATTGAATCTCATCACACCCTTCATTGGTGAGACCTTTAGAAAGACTTTCTCTCCAACTTGAAATTCCAAATCGGTCCTTCTCTTATCAAGTATAAGATTTCTGTCTCGGAGCGAGACTTAATCCTTTCTCTTATCATATCTACCATAGCACTTGTAGCTTCAATCATCTCGGACCTAAGACTTTTCTTTCACCTGTCTCGATCCGGTCAAAGGTGTCCTACAAGTACTGCCATACAAAGCCTTGAATGGAGCCATGCCTATTGTGGCTTGATAAGCTGTTGTTATAGGCAAACTCAACCAAAGCTAGGTGTTCATCCCAATTGCCACCCATATCCACCACACAAGATCTGAGCATGTCTTCCAATGTCTGAATTGTCCGCTCGGATTGTCCATCGTTGTGGATGATGAGCTGTACTCAAGTTCAATTGGGTTCCCAAGGCCTTCTAGCAAACTATTCCAAAACCTTGAGGTGAACCTAGGATCACGATCCGAAACAATACTCAATGGCACACCATGCGGACGAACCACATTATCCACATAAAGCACTTGCTAGCTTATCCAGTATGAGTGATCTTCATAGGAATGAAATGGGCTGATTTGGTCAACCTATCAACAATCACCCACAGGGTGTCATTGCCTTTACTTGTCCGAGGCAAGCTAGTCACAAAGTCCATGGAGATATCCTCCCACTTCCAACTAGGAATAGGAAGAGGTTGAAGTAATCCGGATGGGGGTTGTCGAGCGGCTTTCACACGTTGGCAAGTCTCACACTTGGCAACAAAATCATCAACATCCGCCTTTAGACCAATCCACCAAAAATGTTCCTTCAAGTCCTTGTACATCTTGGTGCTTCCCGGGTGTATAGTAAGGCCGACTAGTGTGCTTCCTTCAATATTTCTTTCTTAACTTCTTCATTTGCAGCCACGCACAGTCTTCCTCCTAAACAACAAAGCACCATCCATGGATATACCAAAGTGGGGGTCCGACTCGGGATTCGAAGAAATCTTCTCAGCTTTGATCAAAAACTCTTGATCGAACTCTGCGAGAGCAACAATCTTATCTCTTAGACCGGATCTTGCCGTCATGGCGGAAAGAATAAAATCAGAATTCTCGGGGACCGATTTCCAAATCAAAACTCTCAATAGAAGACCACAATGGTAAACTCAAAGCATTCAATTCCAAAGTCTTCTTTGGTTCTTCCTACTAAGAGCATCGGCAACAACATTTGCTTTCCCCAGGATGATCTTGAATATCACAATCATAATCGGAGACTAGTTCCAACCATCTCCTTTGTCTCATGTTCAACTCCTTTTGGGTAAAGAAGTATTTCAAACTCTTATGATCCGTGAAAATGGCAATCTTCTCACCGTAAAAGATAATGTCTCCAAATCTTCAAAGCAAAGACAACGGCGGCAAGTTCTAGATCGTGAGTGGGGTAATTCCGCTCATAATCCTTCAATTGCCGAGAAGCATAGGCTACGACCTTGCCATGTTGCATCAGTACACAACCCAAACCAATCTTTGGCGCTTCGGTATAAAGCTTGTCATACCACCGGAACTATCGGGTATAGTCAAAACCGGGGCACTTGTCAATCTATCTTTCAGCTCTTGGAAATTCTTCTCACAGGCGTCGAGACCAAACAAACTTCTCTTCTTTCCTGGTCAACTTAGTCATAGGAGCAGCCAACCGAGAAAAGTTCTCAATAAACCTTCGGTAGTAACCCGCCAATCCAAGAAAACTTCTTATTTCCGTTACCTGACTTCGGTCTCTCCCAATCAGCCACAGCTTGGACTTTTTCGGGATCGACACGAATACCTTCGGCTGAAACTACATGACCAAGGAATACCACTCTCTTAAGCCCCAGAAATCACACTTGCTAAACTTAGCGAACAACTTCTTCTCTCGCAACCTTTGCAAAGTGAAACTTAGATGACTCGCATGCTCTTCTTCGCTCTTCGAATAGATCAAGATGTCATCAATGAAAACAATCACAAACTTATCAAGCACATCATGAAATACTCGGTTCATGAGGTCCATGAACACCCGCAGGAGCATTGGTCAATCCGAAGGGCATGACTCTAAACTCGTAGTGACCATACCGCGTTCGGAAAGCTGTCTTGAAGATATCACTAGACTTCACTTTCAATTGGTGATATCCGGACCTTAAGTCAATCTTCGAGAACACAACTGCACCCTTCAAGCGATCGAAGAGATCATCGATTCCAGGCAGCGGATATCTATTCTTGATAGTCAACTTATTCAACTCACGGTAGTCGATGCACAAGCGCATACTACCGTCTTTCTTCTTGACGAACAAGACCGGAGCTCCCCAAGGTGACACACTAGGCTGTACGAAACCTCTATCAATGAGCTCATTCAACTGATTTTGCAACTCTTTCAACTCAGTAGGAGCCATCCTATACGGAGCTTTAGATACCGGAGCAACACCGGGGGCGAGATCAATAGAAAATTCGACATCTCTCGTCCGGAGGCACTCCCGATAGATCATCGGGGAAGACATCAACAAAGTCGCAGACAACTCGACTTAAATCGACTCTTTTCTCCACTATACCCTTGCCTTCGGATGAAGCATCATCCACTAGGGCATAGACTTGCATCGGTGCTGGACGGCACCTTCTTACAAACCCTTCTCTTTTCACCCCGAAATTCAAAGACCGGACTTCCACAAATATGGGCCTGAATCTTCTTTGAGGAACAAAGGAACACGGCTTTGTGGGCTGTCAACCAATCGATTCCCAAAATAACATCGAAGTCCTTCATGTCAAGAATCACAAAATTGGCTTCCAAGTTCTTCTCACCAATCAACACGGGACATTTAGATAACCCCTTATCTAGTTTCACAACAGGACAGTGGGTGTACTAATCAATAAACAACTAGACAACTTCTCGGGGATTAGGTTAGTCTTCTTGATGAATGCGAGATGACATGAGCAGATGAGATGCACCCGTATCAAATAAGACAAATGCAGAAATAGAAGCGACTAACAATGTACCTGTAATCACATCATGGCTTGGATCCTGCTCGGTCTTTGGAAATACTGAAAACTCTACCGAGAGGGAGGAGCGGGAGCACTCTTCACCCTTGGGCGGCTGTTGGGCGGGCCGCCCGGACGGCACGAGCAAAATGACCAGCTTGCTTGCGGTAGAAACAAACGAGGATTCCTTTGGATCCAACGGGGGTGGCTGCAACTTAGAGGGCTTACGAACAAAAGGCCTTGCACTTGCACTTGCACTTGCTGGTGGTCGGTTTCCGCCATATTTGTCCTAAAGCTGGCCGGGCTGCTGAAAACCCGTGTTACGACCTACACTCTTAGCACGAAAGGTAGGAGTGGGGTAGGGTGTAGGTCTCACAAAGCGGCGGTCATTGCGATCCACCAAACCAGAATTCCTTGATCGCCAAGGCTTTTGCACACGAGCACTTTCCTTCTCTGTTTCTTCCAACTTCTTGAGTTCTCGCACCACTTGAGCATAGCTCACTATAGGCTGGGCTGTGAGGTAAGCTTTAATGGCGGGCGCGGTCCTTTGAAGAACTTCTTTGCTTTGGCGAGGTCTTCCTTCAAAGAATCTGGAGCAAAGAAATGAAGCTCCTCGAACTTCTGTTGGTACTCCAACACGAGCCAGAGTTCCTTGAGTCGGAATCATAAACTCAGCTTCCTTCGCATCCTTCACCGCCTCGGGAAAGTAGTTCATACAAAAGCCTCTTTGAATAACTCCCAAGTTACAACTCCTGCATGCAAACCTTCCAAAACGGGACGAGTGGAAATCCACCATGCATCGGCTTCTTGTTGCAACTTCGTTCAAGCAAACAAAATCTTCGAGCTTCCGAGCATTGCGGATGTCGGAAAGCCTTCTCCAACTCACGAAGCCACTTGTTAGGAAACAAGGGGTCCTTGGTAACTCCGGTAAAAGTGGGTACTTGCATCTTGAGAAAACTCTCCATCGGGCGAGTATGAGGAGTTCCAGCTAAACCTCCCGCATTCGGGACTGCGGCATGAGGATTCGCATTAGCACCAGCCCGGGTCTCATTATGCGAGTCATGAAACCCACCAACATCTGGTTGAGCCGAGCTGCTTGCTGCTGCATCATATTGCCCATAATATTGGCAATATCTCTCGAAACTTCCAACATTCGGGGCACCGGGGATCTCATGAGTACCCCGATCGGCATTTGGTATCTCACCACCTCCATGAGGTACTTCACCACCTCCCGAGGTATTTCACCACCTCCATGACCACTGGATTCACCACGCCCACTTCTCGGAGTAACCATTGCAAAACCGAGAACATCAAAATACCGAATTTCAAAGATTCAACATAAACCACAAGTCCAAATGATTTGAAAACTTAAATCATGCTCAAATATATCCATATAGTCATCAAACAATATTCCATAAGGCAAAAATCACATTTTCCAAAAATTCAACAGCAAATGAGGTCACTTGTGACCATTGGTCGAGTGATTGGTCGAGTGACCCGGTCGACCAATGGAGTCGACCAATGAAAGAGGAATGCGAAAATTCGCATTATAAGCCTCATTTTCACATTCCAACCTCATTCTAACTTCTTCCAAAGGTGAGAGAGCTCTAGGGAAAATCTCCAAGAGTTCCCACAAGTGTTCTTGAGGTGATTTAGTGCTTCAACAACAACACCACAACACACCATCTTCACAAACAAGGTAAATCTCTCATTCTTTCTTCCATTTTCATCTTCTCATGCTTGCATTTCAATAAAACCATGCTTTACTTGTATCCAATGCTAGAAATCATGCTTAGGAATGCTTAGAAACATATTCCCTAGGTTTTAAACACAATGCCATGCATAGACAACAAGTTTTAACACATTGGTGCTCATCTCGCAAAGTTTTATACCGAAATCGATATCTTTAGAAA
The DNA here is from genome assembly GCF_041222555.1 of Hakea prostrata. Taxonomy (NCBI): domain Eukaryota; kingdom Viridiplantae; phylum Streptophyta; class Magnoliopsida; order Proteales; family Proteaceae; genus Hakea; species Hakea prostrata. The sequence goes on from NC_142606.1 coordinate 31,786,329, forward strand.
AATTTCGTTTTCTCTCAAACCGCTTGAAATTTTCGCACGAGATCAAATGCTACATGCTCAAGATGACATTGTAGGTAGGTCCATACAATTTGATTTAACCAATTTCAACTTTTCAAAAATCCAATTTTGACCTAAATTGCAAAATCCCCAAATTTCCTTCTTGCTGAATTTTTCGCTTTAATCCAAGTTTTCGATCGATTTTCATCAAAACAACTTCATAAAAATGAAATTCCAAGTATTGCGCACATGCTAGTATGTTCAAATCAAATTTCCCCCAAATTTGAAATTTTCTGAAAAATTACGAAAATACCCTTTTGGCTCAAATCTTAAAATAGCACTAATTGGAATTGTCTCTTGTCTCTTTCCACGGATACACTATGCGAGAGGGGAGGGCGGGGGAGGAGGTAGAGGTCGTGGTCGCATCGTAGGTGCTCTTAGGGGCAGAGGTCGGGTTCCTTTCGAGCCTAGAGAGGAGGTTAGGAGACCGGACATGTTTGACACACCTCGGGCCGAGTTCTGTACGAGGCCTACTTCAGCTACTTTGCAGCATCGAGATGGGACGTCTACTTCACTTACGCCAGCTCGAGCCTTTAGGATTCGGCGGAGGTTCGGCACATTACGGTGGACTCATCTCTTCACCGAGGATTTGCCGGTATACCCGGAGCTAGTGAGGTTGTTCTTCGGCAACCTTACTTACACGAGAGGAGGCTCGAGGCCGGGGACATCCACTTAGACTTGTCCTCGGGAGCGGGGGTCTTCCCGGACTCGGATTCGCTTCTCTACCCGGACACTGGCTGAGATCTTGCGGGTTCCTTACTATCCACGAGCGGTGTGTGTGGATACTGCGGGAGCGGATCCGGGACAGCCATCGATGCCGTACGAGCTTCGCGAGATATGCTCCACGCTATGGGATAGCCGTCGATGCTTCACACCGTGGACTAGCGGACGGATGACGGGTTCTGCACGTATTATCGGTCGCATAGTCGGCCGAAACATCATGCCGAAAGCCGGACATCACCATCGGGTCACGGTGATGGAGGCCTTAGTCATCTACCGCATCTACATGGGCTTCGAGATCGATCTCTCCTACATCATTCAGCGGGTCATCTTTGGACTTAGTTCTGCGGCCTAGCATGCGGAACCTTTGCTATGGGAGGCTTCGACTTTGATCTTCGGGCATTTCGGGGTGAGTTTCGAGGATACACCGATGGACACTAGATCACGGGGATACCCCATTGGGACTCGGACCATTCGTCGGATGAGACTACATCGATCGAGAGAGATTTCCTGGTCCGGAGGGTGAGGATGATGATGAATCGGAGGATGAGGATCGGGGATCGGAGGATGGAGGAGAGGATATCGGTCCCGATAGTGATGATCGGGCCGGAGATGATGCAGATATGCGCGAGGCTGAGCATGTGCATCACGAGTTTCCTTCATCACACTTCGAGGTAGGTGGCCCTTCACATGCGGTTCCGGAGACTTCGGATCTTGGTGCACGGATGAGATCGATGACTTCCATGCTAGAGAGAATGGAGGTCGGACGAGAGCAGATGTACGAGAGGATGGAGTCACGACGGGATAGGATAGAGCATCGGGTGACTCAGCTAGCGAGAGGAGTTCGGAGCATACGAGAGATCGGAGTAGATCACCTAGATAGACTGTACCATAGGATTTTCCATTTATGCATTTCGGATGTAATCATTGTAAAAACTTTTGAAATTAATGAAGTTCATTTTTGTTTCTCTTTAATTATTGTATGTTATGCAACTTTCTTTTCCTTGCATTAGTGTCATTTGTTCAAGTATAATTATGGTATGTTATTCGAAATGTTCTGTTATGCCTCAAAGGTCAAGTTTCTAATTCGGTGTTCTATTATTCACTTCTAAGAGTAGAGGAGTCATTTCGGATCAATGACTCGGGAATGTTCAGTTGTTGTCCTTTGTGGTTAGGATCTCCTCGAACCAAAGGCTACGATACCAATCTGTCCACGCCCTCCCGGCCGGTACCCTATCCGGCATACCCGAGAGTGTGATCCACGGCCCGAAGATCGGGTATCGAGTGATCAACCTCCCACATAAACAATAACATAATCATGAACAATCATAACATGGGTGCGGAAGATAAATCATAGATCCAATAAAGAAAGAATGAATCATAAGCTGAATCGGAATAATAGATATAATCGAGTATCAAACGGATAAGTAAAGTGAAGCAAAAATCCCACTTTACATCCAGCGGAAAAGTAGCTCTAAAAGAATAAACTAGACAAAACCTAATCCCAGTAACAAGTACATTGGGTAACTAAGTTATTCTCCACTTTATAGACAACATCCTTGTAAGTGTAAATCTCATAAATAGCACAAGGACGCTTCCACTCAATGGTCGGACTAAGCATCGTACGGAGCATAACCACTCGCGGGATCTTCGGAGTAATTGTGGTAACCGCAATCACCTTCCTGGAGATATGCCTCTTCGCCTTGCGCTTCTTCATAGGGACCGTCATAGTACTCGGTACTGCGGGATAGTCTAACAACATTGTACAATAAAGGAATGAGTTTCGAAGAAACTCGGTAAGGCGATTAAAAATCCATAATAACATAAATGGCGGGATTCAGGAACAAACATAAATGCAATATGACATGAGACAAACAATGAATGAATGAATCTAACTCTATGTATGCTGGTCTCTATTGGCGAGACATGCTTTAAGTCATAGCACCGTACTTCTTTAGGAAAGTCCACTCACATCCTCAACCATTTAAGATATCTTGGATTCTCTCACGGATCATTTCACCGGTCTTGAGCAGCCGATTGGTAATGGGTCCTTCATCCCTCGGGACAAACCTTGGCGGGGGGTTAAGTCAACACACTCTCTCACAACCATTTGGTATAAGTCTTGGCGCATGTCGGGGGTAAAACCCTAGCCAAATGCAAGTCTTCTACTTGGTTACATCAAGTCGGGATCCGGATACTTCCATTCCTCGTCCCCGACGATCCTTTCCGGTATCCTTCACACTAGAGTCAACGTATCCTATGGCACCGACCAACTCGGACTACGGACTCATCAACCCTATTGATCATCCACATATGGTAAACGGGAAGCTCTCACGTCCTCTCACGGGTTGGTTACCGGTCTTAAGCGCCCGTGAGCCCAAGTCTAACCATATGCAACCCTACCAATAAATGGCCCCCACAATGTGATTCCTGTCCTCTCACGGGTTGGTTACCGGTCTTGAGCGCCCATGAATCCCCATTGCTACCACGGGTCGTTCGGTCTCAATACCCCTCCGATTAGGGTCGACATAACAGGACATCCTAGCCAAACACTACTAGACAATCCTAGATATGTCATCCAACGGTTTAGGAAGGTGTCCAGAGGGCATCTCCGGAAACATCCCATAATATTCCCGTAGTAGTCCAAGGACGGAAGTGTCGAAAGGACACCTCTCCTTTCCAAACCATACGTAAGCATACACATGCATCAATTCATATCATCACATATATGGTAACTTCATATATGGAAAGAAATCGATAATTACAATCACTTGTATAACATTGGTAAGTAAATCATACATGAATCAATTTAATATGAATAAGTAATGCTACTGTAATCAAAGTTATGCAACAGTAGTATATCATTGTAAGAATCTAATTTAGGAAACATATTAATGATATTCAAATATAGAAACTAGATTCATGCTATCTATGTAATTAAGGAAATAACCATCCTTACCTTTTATAACTCGCAAAGGGATCCTAAGAAATCAAGTAAGATCTTGGCAAACTTGAGAAGAAGGTCCTAAACAAGTATATACAACATATTAGGAAAGATCCCTAACAGAAAAGATATCAAAACATCCGAAGCAGACCAAATCTGGAGTTGCTTTGTACTCATTGGTCGAGTGGATTGGTCGAGTGGTCCAGTCGACCAATCGGTCGACCAATGCGACGATAGCCTATAAAATCGGAGTTTTAAGATATGAAATCCGAATTTGGTGGTTCAAAAGGGTACTAATCAAGGGGTAGACTACATCAGTAGTATTCTAACAAATAGGGGACCTCAAAACACCAATCAAATCAAGATATCAAGATCCAAATTAGGAAACAAAAAGTTACCATAATTAACTCAAACATGGATCTTGATGAATTTGAAATAGAAAACAAAGACAAGAACAATAGGAGGATGGATCATTGCTTTCGGTAATGAAAACATGAAAACATACATAGGTCTTCATGGAATAAGGCTTAGAAGCATAACTCTAAATAAGGAAATAAAACCTACCATATATGTAACTATCATGCATCATGAAGAACACATAGTATGGTAGAAGAGAACATCTAGAAATCTATAGATTATGGATCATGGAAAGAAAACACAGTAATTACTACTAACATGATCAACAAAAGAAGATCCAAAGAGATCAGAATTCAGATTAGAAGTTTAACAGAGATTAAATCATGGTTTGATCATGAATCCTTCAAAAGCTTGCAATGATCATGGTTAAGATCATTGTTCTAGCCTTAAATCCTTAGGATGATCATGAGAACATGTTCGGAGATGCTTGCAACGAGAGAATGCAGCATCTCTTCTACTGTCTCAACTCAAAAAGGAAAGAAAAACGAAGATGGAGGAGAAGAAGAGAGAGTAGACATACCTTTTGATGCAAAAAGAAGAGTTCCGACGAAGATCCGTCAAGAAAACACCAAGGATGCAAGAGAGATGACTTGCGAGAGGTCTTTGGTTCGTTCCGAGAGGGTTTGGAGGCAGCAAATACGAAGTGGACTCGAGGTTGGGCTTAAATAGAGCAAGAACAACCTAATTGCCAAAGACAGCACTCATTGGTCGAGTGGATTGGTCGACTGGTCCAGTCGACCAATCAGTCGACCAATGCTGACAGCAAGGCCAAAACAGGGAATTGAAGGTCCAGATCAAATCCAATCCTAAAGGGGTTTTGCACACAAGTCAAGTGACTTACCTAATAGGTAGAAATGCCTTCAAACCAAGATAGAGAGCACTCCAAGTCCATCAACTAATTAGATCTTCATCGGGATTCAGTTTCCATAAATAGAACCTCATCATCAACTTTCATGGATTCAAAGCCGGACACCAAGTCCTCTCCTGGGATGGCCCAAAGCTGACTTCTTACTTTACTTCGGGTCATCGGACCTACAAATAACAAGGTTTTCGGATCAAAGGTTAGGGCTGGGTTTTACATCCACCGGACAAGATCCGAGCATGTCTTCCAAGGTCTGAATTGTTCGCTCGGATTTTCCATCCATTTGTGGGTGATGAGCTGTACTCAAATTCAATTGGGTTCCCAAGGCCTTCGCAAACTATTCCGAAACCTTGAGGTAAACCGAGGATCACAATCGGAAACAATACTCATTGGCACTCCATGCGGGACGAACCACATTGTCCATATAAAGCCTAGCTAGCTTATCCGAGTATGAGTGATCTTCATAGGAATGAAATGGGCTGATTTGGTCAACCTATCAACAATCACCCACACGAGTGTCATTGCCTTTACTTGTCCGAGGTAAGCTAGTCACGAAGTCCATAGAGATATCCTCCCACTTCCAACTAGGAGCAGGGAAGGGGCTGAAGTAATCCAGATGGAGGTTGATGAACGGCCTTCACACGCCTGGCAAGTCTCACACTTGGCAACAAAATCATCAACAAGTGGCCTTCAACCAATCCACCAAAAATGTTCCTTCAAGTCCTTGTACATCTTGGTGCTTCAAGGGTGTCTTGTAAAGATTGAGTGGTGTGCTTCCTTCAATATTTCCTTCTTAATTTCATCATTTCTGGCACACACAGTCTACCTCTAAACAATAAAGCACCATCCATGGATATACCAAAGTCGGGGTCCGACTCAGGATTCGAAGAAATCTTCTCAATTTTGTCCTTAAGTTCTTGATCAGAACTCTGCAGGGCAACAATCTTATCTCTGAGGTTAGATCTTGCCGTCATGGCAGAAAGAACAAAATCAGAATTCTCAAGGACAACTTCCAAATCAAAACTCTAAATAGAAGACAACAAGGGTAGACTCAAAGTATTCAAATCCAAAGTCTTCTTTGAATCTTCTTACTAAGAGCATCAGCAACAACGTTTGCCTTCCCAGGGGTGATCTTGAATATCACAATCATAATCATAGACTAGTTCCAACCACCTTCTTTGCCTCATGCTCAACTCCTTTTGGTTAAAGAAGTACTTCAAACTCTTATGATTCGTGAAAATGGCAATCTTCTCACCGTAGAGGTAATGTCTCCAAATCTTCAAAGTGAAGACAACAGAGGCAAGTTCTAGATCGTGAGTGGGGTAGTTCCGCTCATAATCTTTCAATTGTCGAGAAGCATAGGATACGACCTTACCATGTTGCATCAGTACACAACCCAAACCAATCATTGACGCATCAACATAGACTGTTAGACCACCGGAACTATCAGGTATAGTCAAAACCGGGGCACTTGTCAATCTATCCTTCAACTCTTGGAAATTCTTCTCACAAGCGTTAGACCAAACAAACTTCTCTTCTTTCCTGGTTAACTTTGTCATAGGAGCAGCCAACCGAGAAAAATTCTCAATAAATCTTCTCGTAGTAACCCGCCAATCCAAGGAAACTTCTTATTTCCGTAACCGTCTTCGGTCTTTCCCAATCAGCCACTTTGCTTGGACTTTTTCGGGATCAACACGAATACGTTCAGCTGAAACCACATGGCCAAGGAATACTACACTCTTGAGGCAGAAATCACACTTGCTAAACTTGGCGTACAACTTCTTTTCTTGCAGTCTTCGCAAAGTGTAATCTAGATGCCTTGCATACTCTTCTTCACTCTACGAATAAATCAGGATATCGTCAATGAAGACGATCACAAACTTATCGAGCACATCATGAAAGACTCGGTTCATGAGGTCCATGAACACAGCAGAAACATTAGTCAATCCAAAAGGCATGACTCTAAACTCATAATGGCCGTAACTTGTTCAAAAAGCTGTCTTGAAGATATCACTAGGCTTCACTTTCAACTGGTGATATTCGGATCTCAAGTCAATCTTTGAGAACACGGCTGCACCCTTCATACGATCGAAGAGATCATCAATTCCGGGCAGCGGGTATCTATTCTTGATGGTCAGCTTATTCAACTCAGGATAGTCGATGCACAGACGCATACTACCATCCTTCTTCTTGACGAACAAAACCAGAGCTCCCCAAGGTGACACACTAGGTTGTACGAAACCTCTATCAATGAGCTCATTCAACTGGTTTTGTAACTCCTTCAACTCGGTAGGAGCCATCCTATACGGAGCCTTAGATACCGAGAGCGGCACCGGGGATGAGATCAATAGAAAACTCGGCATCCCTATCCGGAGGCACTCCCGATAGATCATCGGGGAAGACATCAACAAAGTCACAGACAATCTTGACTTCGTCAACTCTATTCTCCACTTTACTCTTGCCTTCGGATGGAGCATCATGTACTAGGGCATAGATTTGCATCGGTCTGAGACAGTATCTTCCTACAAACCCTTCTTTTCTCGCCTTGAAATTCAAAAACCGGATTTCAACATACATGGAGCTGAATCTTCCTTGAGGAACAAAGAAACACAGATTTGTGGGCTGTCAAGCGATCCAATTCCCAAAATGACATCAAAATCCTTCATATCAAGAAGTACCAAATTGGCTTCCAAGTTCTTCTCACCAATCAACACGGGACATTTAACTAACCCTTTATCTAGTTTCACAACAAGACCGGTAGGTGTACTAATCAATAAACAACTAGACAATTTCTCGGGGATTAGGTCGGTCTTCTTGATGAATGCGAGATGATATGAGCGAATGAGATGCACTCGTATCAAATAAAACAAATGCGGGAATAGAAGCGACTAACAATGTACCTGTAATCACATCATGGCTCGCATCTTGCTCAGTACTAGAGATACTGAACACTCTACTAGAGGGAGGAGCAGGAGCATTCTTCACCACAGGGGCAGGCTGCTGGGCCTTTGCACATGTGCATTCTCCTTCTCAGTTTCTTCCAACTTCTTCGAGTTCTGCACCACTTGAGCATAGCTCACTATAGGCTGGACAGTGAGGTAAGCTTTAATGGCAGGGTGCAGTCCTTTAAAGAATTTCTTCGCTTTGGGGAGATCAAGCTTCAAAGAATCAAGAGCAAAGAAATGAAGCTCCTCGAACTTCTGTTGGTACTCCAATACAGACAAAGATCCTTGTGTGAGAACCATAAACTCAGCTTCCTTCGCATCCTTTACCGCCTTAAGGAAGTAGTTCATGCAGAAAGCTTCCTTGAACAACTCCCAAGTTACAACACCCGCATGCAAACCTTCCAAAACAAGCCAAGTGGAGGTCCACCAAGCGTCAGCTTCATGTTGCAACTTATGTTCAGCAAACAGAATCTTCTGAGCTTTCGTACATTGCAAATGACGAAAAGCCTTCTCCAACTCACGAAACCACTTGTTAGGAAACAAGAGGTCCTTGGTAACTCCAGTAAAAGTGGGCACTTGCATCTTCAGAAAACTCTCCATCAAGCGAATATGAGGAGTTCCAGCCAATCCTCCTGCATTCTGAACAACAGTATGGAGATTTCCATTGACACCAGCACGAGTCTCATTATGCAGAGTCATGAAACCAGTCAATATCTGGTTGAACTGAGCTGCTTGCTGCTGCATTATATTGCCCATGATATTGGCAATATCACGAAAATTACCGATGTTCGAGGCATTGGGTATGTCATGGGTACCCTAATCGCCAGTATTGGTCTGTTGATCATGACCATCTTCAGGTATCTCATCACGACCATGACCACTAGATTCCCCACATCCACTTCTCAAAGTAACCATTCTGCAAAAATTGAAAACATCAAAATACCGAATTTTGAAGTTTCAACACATTCCACATGTCCAAATGATTTGAAAATTTATATCATGCTTAAATACATCCATTTAGTCATCCAACAATAATCCATAGGACAAAAATCACATTTTCCAAAAATTCAACAGAAAATGAGGTCACTGGGTCCATTGGTCGATTGATTGGTCGATTGGCCCAATCGACCAATGCTCACAGAATACGAAAATTCGCATTTTAAGCCTCATTTCCTCATTCTAACTTCACTCAATCTTCTTCAAAACGTGAGAGAGCTCTGGGGAAAGACTTCTAAGGTTCTTCCAAGTGTTCTAGGAGTGATTTAGTGCTTCAACAACAACACCACATCAAACATTCATCTCATACAAGGTAAATCCATCATTCCTTCTTTCATTTTCATCTTCTCATGCTTGCATTTCAACAAAATCCATGTTTTACTTGTATCCAATGTTAAAAATCATGTTTAGGAATACTTAGAAACATATTCCCTAGGTTTTAAACACAATTCCATGCATAGACAACAAGTTCTAACACATTCCAACACTTCTCACAACGTTTCGTAATGAAATCGTTAACTTTAGAAAAATTTCTTTTTCTCACAAACCGCTTGGAGTTTTCGCACGAAATCAAATGCTACATGCTCAAGATGATTTTGTAGATATGTCCATATAGTTTGATTTAACCAATTTCAACTTTTCAAAAATCCAATTTTGACCTAGAATGCAAAAATCCCCAAATTCTTCTTGCTGAATTTTCCACTTTAAACCAAGTTTTCGGTCGATTTCCTTCAAATAAACTTCATAGCCATGCAATTCCAAGTATTGTGCACATGCTAGTATCTTCAAATCAAAATTTCCCCAAATTTGAAATTTTCCAAAAAATTCCGAAAGTACCCTTTTGGCTGAAATCTTGAAATAGCACTAACAAGCAATGTCTTTTGTTTCTTCCACGGACATACACTATGCTTGAGGGGAGGACGAGGGCGAGGTCGAGGTCGCATCATAGGTGCACTCGGGGGTAGAGGTCAGGTTCCTTCGAGCCTAGACGGGAGGTTCGGAGACCGAGACAGATTTGACACTCCACGGGGCCGAGTTCTTGTACGAGGCCTACTTCAGTTACTGCAGTATCGAGCTGGGACGTCTACTTCACCTTCGTCAGCTCAGAGTTTTCAGGATTCGGCAGAGATTCGACACTATGCAGTGGACACATCTCTTCACCGAGGATTTGCCGGTATATCCGGAGCTAGTGAGGTTGTTCTTTAGCAACCTTACATCTACAGAGGAGTCTAGAGGCCCAAGACATCCTCTTCGGCTAGTCCTCAGGAGCAGGGTCTTCCAGAATCGGATCCGCTTCTCCACGAGATCATTGGCTGAGATCTTGCGGGTTCCTTCCTATCCACGACAGTGCGTGTGGATACCTGCGGGGGCAGGGATAGACAATTACTTGATGCCGTATGAGCTACACGAGATTTGCACTACACTGTCGGATGATCGTCGATGCCACACTCCGTGGAACAACGGGCGGATGACAGATTCAGCACGGATTATCTGTCGCATTGTCAGCCGAAACATTATGCCAAAGGCTGGACATCACCATCGGGTCACAGTGATGGAGGCCTTAGTCATCTACTGCATCTACATGGGCTTCGAGATAGACCTTTCTTACATCATTCAGCAGGTCATGCTAGATCTGGTTCTGCGGCCTAGCATGCGGAACCTTTGGTATGGGAGGCTTCTGACTTTGATCTTCAGGCACTTCGGGGTGAGTTTCGAGGATACACCAGTGGACACTGGTTCACTGGGGTACACGATCAGGACTAGAACCATTCGTCAGATGAGGCTTACACAGACAGAGAGATCTCCTGGTCCAGAGGGTGAGGATGATGAGGAGACAGAGGATGAGGAGCAGGAGTCAGAGGATGGAGGAGAGGATGTCGGTCCTGATAGTGATGATCAAGCTGGAGATGATACAGAGATGCACGAGGCTGAGCCGGAGCATCACGAGTTTCCTCCTTCATCACACTTCGAGACAGGGGGTCCATCTCATGCAGTTCTAGAGACTTTAGATTTTGGTGTACAGATGAGATCGATGACTTCCATGCTGGAGAGGATGGAGGTCAGACAGGAGCAGATGTATGAGAGGATGGAGTCACGACAGGATAGGATAGAGTATCAGGTGACTCAGCTAGCAGAGGACTTCAGAGCTTTCAGAGATCAGAGGAGATCACCTAGATAGACTGTACGTAGGATTTCCATTTATGCATTATCTGATGTAATCGTTGTAAAGACTTTTGAAATTAATGAAGTTCACATTGTTTCACTTTATTATTGTGTATTATGCACTTTTCTTTTATTGCATTAAGTGACATTTGTTTAAGTATAATTATGGTATGTTATTCAGAAATATTCAGTTATGCTTCATTGGTTAAGTTTTTAATCCAAGTGTTCTATTATTCACATCTAAGAGTAGTTGAGTGAGTCACTTCTGGATCTATGACTCCGGAATGTTTCCGTTATTGTTTTCTGTGGTTAGGATTTCCTTGAGCTTTGGGCTTTGATACCACTCTGTTACATCCCCCCAGCCGGTACCCTAACTGGCATACCCGGGAGTGTGATCCACAGCCCCGAAGATCAAGTATCGAGGAAATCATCCTCCCACATATACAATAACATAATCATAAACAGGGAATAATCAAGGTTTAAATATTATAAACAAAGATTCAATTCAAGAAATGAATAAACAATATAATCAGAGTGCGGAAAAAGATACTAGATATCCGAAGATATCAAAAGAACTAGAGAGAGGCGGAAACTCACTCCACAAATACAGCGGAATGTAGTATGTAAGTCTAAAAGGAATTACAACTAAAACAAAGGAAATATGAAGATAAACTAAACTTAAGAGTCTTCTATCCTATAGATGACATCTTCAAAATAGTGGACTTCATCAATCCAACAGAGATGTTCCAATTCCACGTTGCCTCTAATCGTAGTACGAAATAAGATCGCCTGAGGGATCATCAGAGTAATCTTGATTGTCGCCAACACCTTGCGTGTAATACGCTTCTTCGACTTGCGCTTCATTGTACTATTCTTCATAGTAGTCAGTACCTGTAGAATAGTCTAACAAGAGATTGTGCAAAAAAGGAATGAGTTTCGAAGAAACTCAGTAAGGTAGTTAATCCATAACAACATAAATAACATGTGGCAGAACATAACAAGATGCAATGCATTATGAAACAGATAATGTATGTATGCATCTAAACTCTATATATGCTGGTCTCTATTGGCAGACATGCTTTAAGTCATAGCACCATACTTCTTTGGGTAGGTCACGCGTACGGCTCCTGTTGGTAGTGGGTTTGGCATCCCTCGGGACAATCCATGGCTAGGGGTTAAGTCATCTCTCTCTCACATCACCGTTTGGTCTAAGTACTGGCGCATGTCAGGGTAAAAGCCTAGCCCAATGCAAGTCATCTACTTAGTTACATCAACTCAGGTCCAGATACCTCCATTCTTCGCCCCGGGCGATCCTTTCCGGTATCCTTTCCACTAAAGTCCTAATAGTCCCAGACTACGGACTCATCAACCCTATTGGTTATCCACATATGGTAAACGGGAAGCTCTCATGTCCTCTCACGGGTTGGTTACCGGTCTTAAGAGCCCATGAGCCCAAGTCTATTCATATGCAACCCTCCAATAAATGGCCCACAATATGATTCCCGTCCTCTCACGGGTTGGTTACCGGTCTTAAGCGCCCGTGAATCACACTGCTTGCTACCACGGGTCGTTCGGTTTCAATACCCTTCCGATTTAGGTCTTATATAATGGGGACATCCTAGCCAAACACTACTAGACAGCCCTAGGTATGAAAACCAATGATTCGGGAAAGCGTCGATGGGCAACCCCGAAAACATCCCATACTATTTCAGATAATGTCCAAGGACAAAAGTGTCAAAAGGACACCTCTCAATCCCAAACCATACCTAGTCAAACACATTCTTAGATCAATCATGTCATACACAACCAACAATTCATCATATAAAAGAGAATGTAAAAGCATAAGCTAATCGTTAAACAATATAGTGATAAGCAATTCATATAAGCTTAAATAATAAAAAGAAAACATAAGTGAAGTGCTAATGTAGTTACAGTAGTACATTAGAAGTATAAAATATAAGAACAGTAAACAAACTCATAGTTTCATAAGGTAGAAACCAGAGAGTATGCGATCTATGTAATTAAGGAATAATTGTCCTTACCTTATAACTCGCAAATGAATCTTAGGGAATCAAGTAAGACCTTGACTAAACCTAAGAAGAAAGTCTTAAACAAGTGTATACAACATATTAGGAAGGATACCTAGAAGGAAAGATAACAAAACAATCAAAACATGCCAAAAATGAGGTTGTTGTACTCATTGGTCGATTGGATTGGTCTACTGCCCCAGTCGACCAACCGAGACAGTAGCCTTCAAGAATCAGAATTTGGGAAAATAGAACCGAATTTGGTGGTTCAAAAGGGTACAAAATCATGGGAAAACTACAATGGCAGCATACTAGTATATAGAGAACATCAAAACACTAATCGAATCAAGTTTTCAAGTTACAAATAAGGAACCAAAAAGCTACCCTAATTAGGTTAATCATGGATTATGAAGAAAGTAATGGTATGATCAAGGATAAAGAACTAGAGGATGATAGGTTAAAAATCTTGTAAAGAAAACACATTGATTGGATATCAACATGATCAAAATATGGGTTCTTGATTTGACCCAAGAAACTAGGGTTTCAACCTTTATGGCTCTCATTAAAAGGTTGTGATCACAGGATGAAAGGGAATAATTTGTTTGGTCAAAAACAACAAGAAAATCATAGAAAGATCAAATTTAGATTAACATAAATATTACCCATGAGGTTTCCCTCGCATGGGAGGTTACCAAAGGTTTCCAGAAAGGTCATACAAGGGTTAGGGTTTCAAGAATTAATTCGGCTAGGGTTGAGATCGTGACGATGATCATAGATCTCAAAGAATAGAATGAGATCATGGAATAGATGGTTGCAAGAATGCAGCATCTCCTTCCTGATCTCAATCAAGAATAAGATTAAAGAAAAGAAATTCAGAGATGTAAAAGAAAAGAGAGCGTAGACATACCTTTGTTGCAGGAGGAAGGAAATTACTTGAGTTCTTGTGAGATATCAACCAAGGATGCAAGGAAATTGATTAGAATGGAGTTCTAACTCGTTCCAGAGGCTTAGGAGGCAGATGAGGCGGAGTAATCTCGAGATTAGACTTAAATAGAGTATCCACGACCTAATTAGCAAAAACAGAACCAATTGGTCGATTGATTGGTCGACTGGTCCAGTCGACCAATCAAGACAGCAAGCTCAAACAGTGGATTTGAAGGCTCAAATCAAGTCCAAACATAACGGGGTTTTGCACACACCTAAAGTGACTTACCTAGTAGGTAGAAATGCCTTCGAACCAATACAGAGAGCACTCCAAGTCCATCAACTAATCCGATCTTCAATCGGATGTAGTTTCCATAAATGGAACACTGACATCAACTCTTATGGATTTCAATCCAGCCACCAAGTTTTCTACTGAAATGGCCCAAAGCTGACTTCTTGCCTTACTTTGGGTTGTCAGACCTACAAACAACAGGGTTTCTGGGTCAAGGTTAGGGCTGGGTTTCACACACATAACACTCTCTGTAGCTCGAGCATTCCTCTTTGGATCTCGTCCAGATCTACAGCGGTAGCAAGTCCCTGGGGTCCTGCCGACGTACCTTCCCCAAGAGGGTTTTGTGCAACCCGAGTTTCATTCTGATCACCCTTCCGAGTGGAATGTTGGCCTCCACCTTCCCGGAGGTTTTGATCGTCTGGGTTTTGGTCCCCAGTTGCAGTATTTTTCCAGGTAGTTCGTCCTGTATTGTTCGTTCATCATGTCCTGACTTGATTTTCTTTCCCACAAACGGCACCAATGACTGGTTCGTGTCAAATCTGACCTTGGTCCCGACTAAGGTGGATTGACTCCTGAGCGAGGTCCCGATCAAGAAGATGGTGGAACCTGCAAAAGAGGTTAGACACAGGCCGGCTAGGATGTCGGGCAACCGTCTCCGATGGCTAAGTCAGTCGGGATCAGATTAGGATTCCAAGCAAAGTCTGCTCAGAGATTATCTAGAAAATGTTCATGTCCTTACCTAAGGGTTGAGACCTTGTTAAATAATGTATGGGTTACCTTTCTTAGAACCAACAGGGTCCCAAGTACTACCCCACCCAACTGTTTTTGGGGAGAACCTTCTATTTATGTTGGGATTTCCTTCTTTGTCTTAGCGTGAATGGGAGCATTGCATATTGGTTACATTTGATTAGGGTATGTGTAACAACCCCCGTATTTCTAACCCGAGATCCGAATTTCAAGTCCGAGAACCCGAAGGTCTAGTCGGGTAAATTTGTGGAGTGTCCAGATAGAAGTCCATGATCCATGCCCTGAACCCATGGATCTGGATCCTTTGTTTGAAGAGCCTACCTTGCTTGGTATTTGGAATTCTCGAAGTCAAGTGTTGTTCGGAGATGTCCGGAATGAAGGTAAGATCTCCCCCATCTCTTCTTTAGGGCTAGGTTGGCCTTGGATATCAACCCCCTAGCAAAAGCACCCTTGTATGGCAAATTACATGGGGGCGGTTGCTAGTGGCAGTCGATCAAACCAAGCGACCGCCTGGAGCGACCGCCCGGTTTGTTTTCGGGGATTTTGCCCTATTTTACCCCCTGACATCTATAAAAGGTAACCCTCGTCTAAGTAACGAATATTTTATTCGTGGTTGCTAAATTTGGAGGTTAGACGGCTGCGGGGAAGTTCCGAAAGTGGATCTGGAGTGCTGGCAGTGACTTGGAGATTAGTCCCTTCCCTTTTTCTGGCTTTCTGACGTGAGGCAATGAATTTATCCTTTGTTCTTTACTCTCTTTGTCTGTTAATTTAGTGTTAACCCATCCCCTCGTCATGGTGGTTACCCCCTTTGATCATTGTGACTCTTTTTCCAATCTACTTGAGATGAATTATCCGTAAACGAAACCCTGTTTTCGTGAGAAAGATAATCCAGTCAAGGGGAGAGTTCTAGGTAACCCAATGGTGGTAATTACTAGGATTTCCTTCACCCTTTGGCTTTGGGAGTATTAGATTTGAGACTTAGGTCATGATTACTTGAAATTCAGATTGAAAACGAGTAATCGAAGCCTGAGTTTCGAATTGAAACTCACTGTTTTTGGGGCGATCACTAGTGGCGGTCGCTCAACTTAATCGACCAGCCTGAGCGACCAGCTGGTAAACAGAGACCAAATGACTTTTGGTTCTAATTCTCTTTGATTCAATTAACTTATACAATATTGTAACACTGTGTTTAGGTATACACTGTTTGAAAAGAAAGACTTGTAATAGTTAACAGGTCTCTTTTTACGGACAGTTTTACTTATATGCAGATAAGGACAATTCATCCTATCTTTTGAATAGACTTGAAATATGCTAATCTAGTGTCTATTAGAAATTGTATTTCTTTATATATGCTGTTGTACTCATGTCTTAAATATAAATCTTGTTATTTTACTGATGTTTGTCTTGCTTACATACATACTGTGTTGATTATGAATGTTATGTATTGATGATAGTTGGTATATGGTTTTGATGGATGAGGTATCTATTTTTGGGATGTCTTAGCTAGGGATATCAGAAGGCTGTGGAATGGGACACATGCCTGCTGATGTCTCCAGCACTGTCATTTCTATTTGATGACATTATTAGGTAGAGTCTAGAATTGCATGGCTAGGTACCCCACATGCTACTACCCTTTCGGTAGGGGGATTGAAACCGAGTGACCTGTGATGACAGTGATGTGACATTGGTCCACTGTAAGTCATATAAATGGTAGGGTTGCATATGTTAGGGTTGGGCTCAAGGATGTCCAAGGATCGGACCGGGTGTCGTGAGGAATCATGAGAGCATCCGCCCCAATAATATGTGGGTGACCATAGGGATAAGGAGTGGAGTCCAACAGCGGTAGCCAGTCCGTGAGGATTCTCTCTCCTAAGTTGCGAAGGATACTGAACCAAGTTGGTTGGTGCCATAGAGGATGTATCTGGACTCCATGTAGACATGTAACCAGTATGACCTTGCATTGGATTAGAAACCCCGACATGCGCCAATACTCATTACCAATGGTCGTGGTGAGAGAGTGTTGACTTAACCCCAGCCATGGAAATGAGAGCCAGGTGTAGACTTTCCCTTTTTCCCAGGATCCCTACAGAGGTAGCCAATCATTGCCGGATCAGAGTTATGAGACTTACCCAGAGGAGGGCTGGTGTATATCTTAAAGCATGTCAACTATTAGAGACCTGCATAGTTAGAAATCATAGTATCATTCATACTTTGCATTCATTCATATTATTTGTGCATTTTGGCATTGTTGGATAATTGATGGGATTTGTGATTGTTTCTTACTGAGTTCTTTAGAACTCATGCCTTTATTTTGTATATGTTTATTACCCTGCACAGAAGAAGGAATTGTACAGGAAGATGGACTGGTTTCCTATGAAGGAACCATCCCGTATGAAGAAGATGTGGCACCTTCAGTGGGAAATGGAGATAGCATGTGCGGGAGCTCCTGCAGCTACATGGAGTGCGCTTATCGCACCTATTGATGGTCATAGACGGAAGGTGGTCAGAAAGTTCGCTCAGCGAATAGAGAAGAACTGGAGGACACCCTATCTTGAGATTCATGAAAAACACTTTTTAAACTTAGAAAAGGAAACTGGGAAGAAATTGATATAACTCTTTTGTTTACTTCCGCTGAACCCTTATTTATTTTTATTCATTATTTCTTTCCTTTATTATTTTTTTTGGGGTTTTTGGCCTCTTTATTTTTTTAATTTATTTTTTAAAAATTTTTTTTTTTTGTTTTTTTTTTTTTTTTTTTTTTGTTGTTGGTGGAGAAAAAAGGGGGGGGTGGGGGGGGGGGCCCCCGGGGGGGGGGGGGGGGGGGGGGGGGGGGGGGGGGAAAAAAAGAGAAAGAAGAAAAAATTGGGAAAAATTTAGTTTTTTTTAAAATTAAAGAAAAGGAAGCATGTGGGTACCGAAAAAAAATCATTGGTTTCGGTCGAAACCCTCGAAATTTCGAGGGTTTCGATCGAAACCCTCGAAATTTCCCTATTGGGTCGAAATATGGGTGAGCCAGTCTGAACCGGCTGGGAAGATTGCGAAATTTCGAGGGTTTCGATCGAAACCCTCGAAATTTCGATCGAAACTCGAAACAGGGTAATTTTTGGTTTAAGTGAACCGGCTGAACCAGCCGGTTCAACGTTATAAAAGTCATCTTCTTCGATCGAAACTCTGGGAAACCAGAGTTTCGATCGGGAAACGCAGGCGGAGGCAGAGAGTTTCGACTCGATTTTTCGACCATTTTTCGACCATTTTTCGACATTTCTTCATGGTTTTGCATGATTTCAAGTAGATTCAAGCCCTCCTTTGCTGAAATCGGCACTTGTTGGTTGTTTTTTTCCATGGTTTGAAGCTCTATTGGAAGGTAACCTAGCTTTGAATCTACTTGTGAACAGTAGTTTCCTTGCTTTTAGCTTCATTTCCTTGGGTTTTTAGCTTCATTTCCTTGCTTCTCTTCTTTCCCCTTGCTTCTCTTCTTTCCCCTTGAAATTCTTGTGTTTTTAGCATCGACTCTTGCTGCAAGTTGGCTCATGTATTCCATTTACAGCTTTAAAAAATTTAAATCTTTAGTTGTTTAGCATGCTTAATAGATGTATTCCATTTACAGCTTTAAAAAAATTAAATCTTTAGTTGTTTAGCATGCTTAATAGATGTATTGTAAATGGACAGCTTTAAAAAAATTAAATCTTTAGCTGTTTAGCATGCTTAATAGATGTATTCCATTTACAGCTTTAAAAAAATTAAATCTTTAGCTCATTAGCTATTTAGCATGCTTAATAGAAGACTTACAGAGAATATGTTCAAGTTGGAATGTTCAATGTTGGATGTCTGAATTTTGATCCAGAAATTTTGGTACATAACTTGTTAATGAAATATGCCATTATCTTGTTCTCTCTTCTCTATTGTTGTTCACTTGTTCCATTATAGTGCAAGCTTAAATTGAAGAATTTTTCTTAGTTTTTGTATTTAGATTAGATGTTAAACAGTTAAAGTATTAATGCTTTGATTAAAATTTAAGTGTTGGACTGTTGGATTTCTATTTTAAGTTTTTAACGGTGATTATTAAATATTATGTATGTTTGTATCAGGAATTCAGATTCAGGCACAAGCTTTTGAGTTTTGAGTTGGAGATTCAGATAGAAACACAATGTCTGACATAGCTTGGCAGCATGGTAAGCCTCTGACAGATGATAGGAAAAAGTCAGAGTGTAAATATTGTTTGAAAAAGATTGGATCAGGTGGGGCCACTAGACTAAAGATCCATCTAGCGGGAGGGGACCGCAATGTGGTTGGATGCCCCAATGTCCCTTATGAAGTTAAAGTGGCAATGGCAAAGTATGTGAAAGGAGGGCAAGAGAAGAGGGCACAAAAGAAAGCAAAGAGGGATCAGTTCGAGGCAGCATGCTTAGAGGAGGTGGAGGTGGGAGAGACAAATGTGGATCCAGATCCAGCTGATGCATCATCCCCGAGAGGCGAGAGATGGAGAGAGTACTCGGGATGAGTAGGGAGTCTTATACACTCGATGAGATCGGGGAGGACACGAGAGAGCCGTGGGTGCGGGGTCATCCGGAGATCCGGATGTTGGGAGGGCAAGTGGAGGCAGCTCCGGTATGAGGAGGAGCAGTACCGGAGAGTCGGTTCCATTACCAAGGGCCCCACGATCACGACCTAGTGCCACATCTACGCTTCTAGACCCATTGAGGCCGATCCGATGTGCAGATACTACGCACCGATCCCGACTTGTTTGCGAGGCCACGGTCAAAACAGAAGAAATTAAAGCATATGTGGGGTAATGTGAAGGACAAGGTGGGGATGGCCTTTTCTAAGTGGGCATTATATCACGGTGTTCCGGCAAATGCTGCACGGGGGCCTTATTATACGGCGATGGTGGATGAGATCAGTGGTGCTGGACGTGGGGTGGTTGGGCCAACCCCATATGAGATATATAATGTATATCTCCCACGGCATAAGGAAGAGTTGAAAGCCTACATTGATGGCCTTAAGCCAATGTGGATGCACTATGGGGTGACAGTGATGTGTGATGGTTGGACTGGTCCCACTAGACAGTCTATCATCAATTTTATGTTGAATTGTGATGGGAGGACGGTGTTCCTCAATGTCGTTGATGCATCCGGTCACAAGAAGGATGCAAAATACATATATGGGTTGTTGAAGAATGTGGTGAAAGAGGTTGGAGTCGAGCACGTGGTGCAAGTTGTGACTGATAATGGCGCCAATTTCAAGAAGGCTGGGATGAAGTTGATGGAGGATCCCAGGTATAGGCTCTTTTGGACTCCTTGTGCGGCACATTGTATTGATTTGATGCTAAAAGACATGGGGGAAGTCAAATTTGTGAAGAATGTGGTTCAGCGGGCTCGAAATGTGACCACATTCGTATATAACCATGGATTTGCTTTGGATATGTTGAGGAGGACATGTGGTGGTGATTTGGTGAGGCCTGGGGTCACAAGATTTGCCACAAATTGGATTTCCTTGAAGAGTTTTCAGAAGAAGAAAGCCCAACTACGTGCTATGTTTGCATCTGAAGGCTGGTTTGCTTGGCCCCAATCAGAATCACCGGCAGGGAGAGCAGCACGGGCTACCATATCCAGTGATAGCTTCTGGGCAAATCTAAGAGTTGTTATCAAGCTTCTAGACCCTGTGGTGACAGTCTTGAAGTTGGTAGATCAACAAAGGAAACCAACTTTACCACATATATGGGCTGCGGTTGAGATGATGAAGGAGATGGTTAACAAAGTCTATCCTAGGGGCAACCAGAAATTCCTTAACATCATCCAAGAAAGGTGGGAAAGGCGGTTGAAACATCCATTGCATTTGGCTGGTGAGTTGAAAGTTATTAAAATTTTCAAGTTATTACTTAAATACTTAATTGTTAATAACGTAATACTTATTATGTAGTTTTATAGTTTCTTACCATCTCATTTGTTGGCTTGTTTGATAGCCTATTATTTGAACCCCATGTACCACTACAGTAAAGAACTTGGGATGAGGACAGATTTGATCCGGGCAGTCCATGAAGTAGTGGAAAGGTTGGAACCGGATGCGACAAAACAAGCATTAATTAATAATGAGGTAAGACTGTAAGTTGTGACTTGTGAGATGACTAGTAGTCTAGTACTTAAGAATTAGGCTAAATACTTGTTTCTTATTACTAACTTTGTAATTATTTATCGCAGTTAAAGGCTTTTAGAGATGCTACTGGTAGCTACGGTCGCTCAGTCACTATTCAGGCTAGGGAGAACACTAGTCCTGGTTAGTCACTTAGTCAGTTAGTCTAAGTCTTAGATGCTCGATTTGAGTTTTTGACACAATTTATTTTTACTATTATTAATTAGGTTGGTTATGTTTCTTGCAGCTGAGTGGTGGCTGCAATACGGGTTAGACTCGGAGTACTTGATTAAGATTGCAGTTAGAGTGCTCTCCCAGACATCTTCTGCCACCGGCTGCGAGCGTAACTGGAGCACATTCAATCTGATACATTCTAAGAGGCGGAACCGTTTGGGGGTGAAGCGGCTGGAGGATCTTGTATATGTTCATTATAATATGAGGTTGAGAGAGGAGCACATTAGGTTAGGTCAAGAGCAAGGTAATGGGGATAAGATTGAGTTGGCTGACATCTTTGCCATAGATGATGATGAGGAGGAGTACCCCCTATTTGAGTGGGTCAGAGAGCCATTATTGGATGAGGCGGGAGGTCGACCCAGCAGTCAGATTGCACGAGAGATGGGAGCTGATGTTAATGAGTTCTTGGCCACAGAGGGGAGAGTGCACACTGAGCCTAACCGTCCCTTTGTACCACACCCTGGTGCATCCAGTGTCAGTGAGGATAATATTATATGGTCAGATGATGATGATGATATTACTCGGCCACCCGCTAGTCGGGCACGGGATGATGCGGCGATGATGATGATGATGGACTTGGTAGTGGCCCTAGTGGGAATGACGGTGGGAGTGATGATGATGATGATGATAATGATGGTGGTGGTGGTGATGATGATGATGGTGGTGACGGGCCAGCTGATCAGGATTCAGCTGAACCACAGGAGAGACCACCACCAGAGCCAGCAGTTGAGAGTCAGGGACATGGAGGTCCATTAAGATTCACGGGGGAGAGTCAATTCACCCATGCTACCCAGGATGTCGACCACGGTGCAGGTCGTAGTTCCACTTGCAGTCGGAAGGGGAAAGGGAAAGGGAAGCACCATGGACATGGGTATGAGGATGACACTTCATCGTACGGGTCTTACAATCCCATTGAAGTGAATAGCTTGGCGGGCTCCATAGGATCTATGAGTCTAGATGAGTCAAGAGGCTCCACTGTCGGATACCGGATACCGGCAACAGCTGATCCCCACTCGTACGAGAGCGGTGCTGCATCTTCTTCTGGGCCTTATAGTAGTGCATCTTATGGTCAGGGGTTTCCTCAGGATTATGGAGGACATACGGTAGTGGAAGTGGAACGAGGGTAGGATGTATTATCCAGCGTCGATGGGAGGACGGTATATGTGCATAGGGGTGCAACTTATACGAGATGCTGATTCGGGGGCACGAGATGTTTGTGGAGCAGATCTTCGGGGTGCAACCCCAACCCATACCCCCGAGATTCATCAAGAAGGACTTCCCTATCCTTATTGTGCATTCCCTCGGATCGGATATCTTATGCATGTTGATGACCGGACCTATAGAGCTGCGGTTGTCGATTACCTCGACAACCATAGGCATCACATGTCATGGGATGTCTATGTCCGTTGGTCAGAGGAGAGGATGTCACAAGCACAGTACTACTCAAGTCACGGGATGGATCCGCCGAGGCACTCCTATTGGCACTGACTTAGTGAGTTGTACTTCCCATTTTATTTTTATTACTAGTTACATTGTATCGATGTTTAACGAGTTTATTTGATATTTCGAATTGAACTTAAAAGTTAGAAGTTAGAGCTTAGAAGTTAATATGTTCATGTTGAATGTTATGCTTATTTGCTTAAGTATTGTTAACTTTATTGTGTACTTCTCGGTCATCTTTACATTAATGTTATGTAATTTAAAAGACATATTTACATTGATTTTTTTACTAAAATGCATGTGCCAATGTGTTCTTTATACACTAATTAGCTTAAATACAGAATCCCACCCCAAAATAGTGTCTAAAACCTGTCGAAACTTGATGTCGAAACTTGTGCGAAAAAGTCCTCGGTTTCCTCGAAATTTCCCAAGTTTCCACCTAAGTTTCCCATTTTCACCCGGTCGAAACTTGAGTTTCCCTCGTTTTTTTCCCTGGGGGGGGCAAAATGCCCCCCCCAAAAAAACAAGGGGGGAGCCCGGAAAAAAGCCGGCCCCTTCCTTGGTGTGGCGTTTTTGTTGGGTTCGGTCCGTCGCGCTCCCCCCCCCTCCATTCCATCCCTTCAAAAATTAAACCAATGTTATCCTACTGGGTGGTGCCCCTTCCCTTTTGGGGCGGGGGGGGGGGGGGGGGGGGTGGGGGTGGGTTGGGGGTTGGGGGGGGGGGTTCTTCCCCCTTGGTGGGGTGTGTGTTGGTTTTGGGGTTGGGGGGGGGGGGGGGGGTGGGGGTGGGGTTTGGTTTTTTTGTTGAATAGAGGAGGATAAGGTTTTGTTGTTGTTGTGGGGGGGGGGGGGAGGAACAATATCCTTTTCTATGATTCATGGGAATCAAATGCGGCCTTTTAGAAGCTTGAGCAAGTGACTTGCAACAAGTCACCCTCCTATTGACGCTCAGACAGTCATTGGGATGACGGAGGATGTTTTATGAGAGCTCCATGGTTTCCCTTTAAGATTATTGAGGAGATTGTGGATCCGATGGCCTGTTTTCATTGGTCTATCATTGTTCACCAAGTGCACGAAACGAATTGTTGTGCCGACTACCTTGCTGGGTTGGTTATTGGGGACGATGTGGTTAGATTGGATCCTGCTAATTTATGGTACCCTCTTCGTGGTTTTATATGTGAAGAGGCTCACAGGAGGATATTTTATCGGTTGTAATATCCTATTTGCACAGCTATACTTTAATTAATATAATGTAAGCCGCTCAGTTTTAGAGAGAGAATTTATTTGCCCACAAATAGATAAATTCATCAAGTTTTGTACCTCAAAAAGTTAATAAATTAATTTAGGGAAAAGGCTAGGTATGCTAGCAATATATGGTATACTAAAAAATTCTCTTTAAAAAGTAAGGTAGTTTTTTTTTTTTTTTTTTTTTTTTTTTTTTCTCTTTTAGTACAACTGACATTTTTTATATATGGAGGATAAGAATATTACATACGCCATTAACAAGAGTTAAATCCATTACTTCTTTAATAAAAGGTGTTGGTCTTACCAATCAAGCAATCCTTCATTGATGTAAGGTAATCAATTTAATAGATAGAAAAGACTAATAGACAAGTCAAGTGCTAGCAATATTCCTTTTCTTCTCTAATTAATTAAAGAAAAAATATATGATGGATCAACAATTTTATGTAATTTATTAATTAAATCAATTGTCAATTGATCAATCATTGATTATTTTAATGTCTTATATATATATATATATATATATATATATATATATATATATATATATATATATATATATATATATATTATATATATATATATATATTATATAAAAAAAAAAAAAAAAAAAAATTATTTTATTTTTGTCAATTTTTAATAAGAGGCGTTGATCTTACCAATCGAGGAACCCTTCGTTGGTGTAAGATAATCATTTAATGGATAGAAAAGACTAATAGACAAGTCAGGTGCAAGTGATATCTTGATATACTTTTTCTTCTCGTAATTAATTAAAGTAAAATATATGATGGATCAACAATTTTATGTAATTTATTATTAATTAAATAATTTGTCAATTGATAGGATCATTGATTATTTTTAGGGAAAATTACTTAATTAACTAGTTTTAAGTTTTCATTTACAGAAACAACCACTCAATGTTTCACTTTACAAAACTAGCTAAAACTGAGTTTGGATTTACAAAACTAGCTAAAATAGTTATTTTTCATCCATTTGAGCATTTTTACCACTAAAATTAATCAAACCAATATGAGGGTAAAAATGTCCAAAGGAAATGAAAAATTAGTGACTTTCTCCTTTTGAACAAAATAGTGATTTTCCCTTTTCAATGTGGTTAGTTTTAGGGGTTAAAAATGTTAAAGGAATGAAAAATCACTATTTTGACTAGTTATATAAACCCAAACTTAGTTTTAGTTAGTTTTGTTAAGTGAAACATTGAATGGTTACTTTTGTAAGGGAAAACCTAAAAGTGACTAATCACGTAATTTTCCCTTATTTTTATGCTCTCTTTTGTTTTCAATTTTTTATAAAGATGGAAGGGATAACTTCATCAAAGAGTGGGAGTCTTGTACTAGAAAGTCTTTTTGACCTTGATCATGATAGGAACCCAACATGATGATAGCAGATGGCAAATTCACACACACTGAAGCCAAAACCAAATCACAAATTTTAAAATCTTGAGCAAAGCTACACCTTGGTGTCATTTTCAAGAAAAAAACTTAGTTGCAAAGCCTCAAACATTTAAATTATTTGTAAAAGCTATTTTAAGGATTTAGTAGAGCATTGGAGAGGGTGCATAACCGGATGAATCTCATATCCAACCCAAAAAAAAAGGGAGTTTTTCACATAGCACCCACTATTATTAGGGTGAGACTAGTATTGTGAAATACAGCCCTAACCTTGACTCGGAAACCCTGTTGTTTGTAGGTCCAAAGACCCGAAGTGAAGGAAGAAGTCAACTATGGGCCATCTCAGTGGAAGACATGGTGTTTGACCCAAACCCCATGGAAGTTGATGATGGTGTTCCATATTTGGAAGCTTTGGCAGATTTGGAAATGAAACTGCACCTTGATGAAGATGAGCTTAATTGATGGACCTAAAGCCTAGTTGGACATGATTTGAAGGCATTCTTCTATACTAGGTAAGTCATATGTTGAGTTGGGAGAAGCCCGTTGGATTCAAAAGAGGTTTGGACCTTGATGTCCCTAGTTTGGCCTTGTTGTAATGCTTGGTCAAGCGGTCAAGCTGGGCCAGTTGACTAGCCAATCGACCAACTGAGAGAGAATCTAAAAAGATCCTCTGTTTACGTCTTTTGGTGCTCTACATATTAGAATTACGTGTTTCTTAGCCACTTTTATTTCTAAAACCCCTAGAGAACGTGGAGAACCCCTCTCAAAGCCTCTTTTGGTGTTGAAAAAGATCTACTTGCAAATTCTCAAGCTTTCATCTCTTGTTCTTCAATCAAGGTTAGTAATCTCTTATACTCCTATTGATTTACTCATGCATGATCTAATTCTTATTACTATGATTATGAAGAAGGTACTGCATCCTTGCAAATACCTCTTCTACAATCTCCATGTTGAGAATGAATACACATTCATTCCAATGATCTTCATACTTGATTTTAACCATGATTCTTATGATTTCTTCATAGAGCCATGATCATTCCTTTGATTTGTTTTCTCTAGCATGTTAGATCTGGTTTCATGTTAGATTCATGTATGATTTATTGTTAGTGTTCTATTAGAATGAGATCTTATCATCTCTAGTTCCTCTCTTGAGTTCATAGTATGTTTTTCATTGAAAACCATGTTTTGATCAAATTAGAAAATCATGTTTTTAAATTAGAAAGTCATGGTTTTGATCATTGTTTGGTGTTTATTCTATGCTAGTTAGTCTTAGATTACTTGTTCCTAATGTTCCTTTGAAATTTCAGAGTGTTTTGAATCCCGGAAGATGAGTTTCGGATCATAATTCCGAATTCCGTTGCGTCTTGTTCATTTGGTCGATTGCTTGGTCGATTAGTCCAAGCTACCACCCAATCGACCAAGGCTGACGATAGCTTTGTTCTCATCCGATTTGATCCGTTTGACTTATGATCTTCTAGGTCTTTTTCCTAATGATATATTTATGCTTGTTTTGGGTTTATTTGCTAACTTTGAAACCATTCCCTTTGATCTCTGAATTTTCATAGAAGCTAATTAAGGTAAGGACGGTTGTTTCGATAATAACCTAGATTGCATGATCTTAGTTTCTAATTTGGGAATTTCATCAAAACACTACTGTTCTTATAGTTTCTTATCATGATACTACTACTGTAAGTACCTTAAGTACAGTAGGATCTTAATTATGTATTTCTTATATTGCTTTGATCATGTATGGATACTTAATCATGCGATGTTACTTATTCATCTGATCATGTTCTATGTATCTTTCTATATGATGGAATATCAGTTGCATATATTATGACTGAATTGGGATTGTGATTGTGATTGATTTGATTATGTATGATTTGGGATTGCGGAATGTCCTTTTGATGTTTCTGTCCTTGGACATCAATGGGAATGGCATGGGACATTTCCTATGGTGCCCTTTGACGCTTTCCCGGATTATTGGTTGTCATACCTAGGGCTTGTCTAGCGGTGTTTAGCTAGGATGTCCCTGTTATATCGGACCCGATTCGAAGGGTATTGAGACCGAGTAACCCGTGGCTGCAATGTGGGTTTGTGGGCACTCAAGACTTGTAACCAACCTGCGAGAAGACATGGATCACATTGTGAGGGCCATTCATTGGTAGGGTCGCAATTAGTAGACTTGGGCTCATGGGCACTCGAGACCGATGAATTATATCCATGAGAGGACATGAGAGCTTCCCGTCTATTATTTTTTGATGACCAATAGGGTTGATGAGTCCGTAGTCCGAGTTGGTTGTAGTCATAGGATACACTGACTCTAGTGAGAAGGATACCGGAAAGGATCCCGAGAAGGGAGGAATTGAAGTATCTGACTCTAAGTTGATATAACTAAGTAGATGACTTGCATTGGGCTAGGCTTGACCTTAACATGCGCTAGTACTCATACCAATTGCTGTTGAAAGGCTGATGTGGAACACTGATTGAAAGAAAGAAGACGGGGGTGGGGGGATGTTCAGAATGTCTCACCACCACCATGTATAAGTGTTTTAGTTTATGCCTTGACATTTTAATGTTCGATTTTATCATAATTTTTTGGATTTTAGGTGACGGTGAAAATTGTGGTTCCTGGTTTGGCAATTGTTACACCATGCATCCTTCATGCTGATTTACTGTCATCCCATTCATTTTCTGTCCTTTTTTGTAGTGGCAGAATGGGCTAATGAAGCACTTTTAGGGCTTCGAAAAGGAGCTCCTTTTTCTCTTTGTTTAACGCAGAAGCATTTTTCTACAGTTGCATCTGCATACAGGAGAAAGGACAATGAATGGTGGCGTGAGAGCGGTGACCTAAACCCCAGCCATGGAATTTTCAAGAGGGATGCAGGACCCATTACCAACCGGAGAACCCAAGATACCGAGATGGTTGAGGGAGAGTGATTTGGACCTTACCCAGAGGAGTATGGTGCTATGACTTAAAGCATGTCTGCCAATAGAGACCAGCATACATAAAGTTAGATTCATACATGAATTGTCTGTCTCATTTCATTTTGCATCATGTAATGTTGTGTTATCATGTTTTACTAAGTTGCTATGGAATAACTTGAGTTCTTTTGAACTCATTCCTTTTTGCAAATATCTTTGTTAGACTATCCTGTAGGTACTGACTAGTATGACAGCCAGTACTATGAAGCGCAAACCGGTGATGCATACTACTCTCAAGGTGCTAGCTGTTACGAAGATAACGGTGAAGATTCCTTATGTGATCATGCTACGCACCAGGATTAGCCATGTCTTGGAGTGGAAGTGGCTATGTTTGATTCCTAAAGTCTATCTTTATGAAGACATTCTTCATAAGACAGAAGAGACCTTAGTTTAGTTGATAGAACAATCTTCCTCTTTCTTTTAGCTTTTGTTCCCTGATGTAAAAGCTTACTTTTGACTTCTGATCTACTATTCCGCTGTAGTTGTGGAGTGACTTTTCCGCACACTCTACATTTTGATTATTATATTGGTACCATTCTTTCCACACTTTGATTATATTGTCATTCTCTTCTTCTTATCTTGATCTCTTTGTTTATATAATGTTACATTGATTTTATCTTGTTCATGATTATTTTATTGTAAATGTGGGAGGATGATTTCCTTGATGCTTGATCTTTGGGGCTGTGGATCACACACTCGGGTATGCCAGGTAGGGTATCGGCTAGGTGGATGTGACAAGTATTCACCCACTATTATGGCCTAAATTACATGGAACCCACTTTTAAAATCACAAGTTACCGACAATTAGAATTCTTTGCTGAATAGGATGTAAAATGACCTAAATGCTCTTTGGGCAATAAAATGACTTAATTACCTCCATTTAATACTCTATCATATTCAAACCCTTAGGTTCACCCATCTTCTTCCTATCCCTGGTCAAAAACCTCCCACCACTGTCAGAAACCAGCACACCCCCTCTTTGCTGGTGACCACTGTCACACCCCACCCACCAGTCTCGGTTGGGTCCCGACAACCCGTGGGAGTGATCCATCACAGGATCCACTGTTTTAGTCTATCAACAATAATAAATACAAATATAGACAATCAAGAGCAATAAATTTTCAATAAATGAATTAAAGAATTATAGGAGTCCAAATACTCTAATAACAATAATAAATGAAAGAATAATGAATAAAACGAATATGAGTTCAGCAGAAGCAATCAAAAGAATTATATCATTTTCTTTCCAGTTTCCTTTTCTAAGGCTAAATAATGTTTTTCATGAATTTCAAGATAGGGTGTCTTCCAGTTCTTCTCCATTCGCTGAGCGAACTTTCTGACCACTTTTCGTCCCTGACCATCAATAGGTGCGATAAGCGCACTCCATGCACCCGCAGGAGCTCCCGCACAGGCTATCTCCATTTCCCACTGTCGGTGCCACATCCTCTTCATATGGATGGTTCCTTCATAGGAAACCAGTCCATCTTCCTGTACAATTCCTTCTGTCACATCCACCCAACCGGTACCCTACCTGGCATACCCGAGTGTGTGATCCACAGCCCCGAAGACCAAGTGTCACATCCCGCCCTAAATCCACCAAGCGGGTACCCTATCTGGATTACCCGAGGAGTGAATCACAGTCCCGCCGATCAAGTTAAGGAACGATCATAGCCACTTAGCACAATAATATAATCAAAAGCAAGAATAATTCCTTGTATTCAAATAATTAAAAAAATAATAAGTCTAGAAAAGATCTTAGAAGATTTCACAAATAATATCAGAGTGCGGAAACGATACAAATAGGACAAATAGTCAAAGTGTGAAAAGGAGGGGAAAACCCGTCCTATAATAATAGCTGAAGGTAGATCGACTAAAATTAAAGGTTACAACCGGTTCCCAACATGACAAGGGAACAAACTAAACTACAGTCTCAACAAATTAACTAAAAGGTTAAAAAGAAAATGGGACGATATCCCAACACTAGCACACAAGTGCAAAGGCCGAACTGCTCCAGATAAGTCCCAATCTCGGACTACTAGTCTTTATCAACTTGTACACCGTGACCAGTGGGTACGGGTCATCAACTTGGTCTTCAGAGTGTTGACCATCATAGTCAACAGTGGTGGTACCTGCAGTAGAGTTTAACAAAAATGTTGCAAAAAGGAGTGAGTTCAAAAGAACTCAGCAAGGCAGGTTATTCCACAATAACATAGATACATGATACAAAAC
Source organism: Hakea prostrata (assembly GCF_041222555.1). Taxonomy (NCBI): domain Eukaryota; kingdom Viridiplantae; phylum Streptophyta; class Magnoliopsida; order Proteales; family Proteaceae; genus Hakea; species Hakea prostrata. Next base: position 31,817,091 of record NC_142606.1, read on the forward strand.
ATAGCATGATGCAATATGATATGAAACACATGATGCAATTATGATTCTAACTTTATGTATGCTAGTCTCTATGGTAGATATGCTTTAAGTCATAGCACCGTACTTCTTTGGGTTGTCAGTCACTCCCCCTCAATCATACAAGATATCTTGGGTCTGCCAGGGAAGTTCGGTAAAGTCATCTCAAAAACCATGGTAGGGGAATTGGTCACCGCTCTCTCACATCACCGTTGGTATAAGTACTGGCACATGTCATAGTAAAGCCTAGCCCAATGCAAGTCATCTACTCAGTCGTATCAAGTCAGATCTAGATACATCCATTCCTCGCCCCCGGCGATCCTTTCCGGTATCCTTCACCCTAGAGTCAGCATAATCCAAGATTACAGACTCATCAACCCTATTGGTCATCCACAAATAGTAAACGGGGTGTTTGCAAGGTTGCAGCACCTTAGCCATGGTCTCATCAGTAAAAGAACAAGGGAAGTGAGTAGAATAGAGAGCAAGAGAGAGAATCATACCTTGGAAGATGATAGTTGGAGAAAAGAGACAATGATTATTGTAGAAGATCATCACCCAAGCCAAAGAGGAGCCTAAGAGGAGCCTTCCCACGTTCTCAGATGTTGAAATGAGTGAAATATGGTTCTAGGTTCGAGGTTTCACCTAAATAGGTGAAGGAATATCCAAAAAGCATCTTTTTCTCGATTCTGGGTAACTTTGGTCGATGGTCTTGGTTGATGGTATCGACCAAAAGGATCGACCAAAACAGGTAACAGGTTTCAGCAGAAAATCCAAAAATAGTTCAGCAACTTCGAACAGGGATTCAGAGGGCTATACAAGGTCAAATTTAGTGAGGTTTTCTCCTACAAGTCAATAAAGAAGTCTAGTTTCCAGAAATACCTTTGGATCAAGCATGGGAGTTTATTATGTCCACCAACTAAGCTCACCTTCTTCGATGCGCAAGCAGGATTTGCCAGACATAGTTCAGCAACTTCGGACAGGGATTTGGTCAAATTGAGTGGGGTTTTCTCCTACAAGTCCATCAAGAAGTCTAGTTTCGGGAAATATATTTGGATTGAGCACAGGAGTTCATTTGGTATTTCAACTAATTCACCCCTCTTCGGTGCGCAGATTCAAAACTAACACTGACAATGCTCTCAAGTGAGGGGCATCATCGTCAATGTCCATGGGCTTGGGTTCCGACACCAAATTATCGACCAAAAGGGTCTACAAGTCTCTTTTCCCCCATTTTGGGTCTTCGGACCTATAAACATAACAGATTCCGGACCGGGCTAAGGTTAGGATAAGGCCAAATATTACAGGTCTACCCTAAAGGAAAGGTCTGGCATGACTTCTTAAGGCTTTCAAAGATAATAACACTGAAATCAAGGTCCAACTTTAAGGTCTAATATATCAAACAAGTCTTTCTTCACCCAAAACAAATAGGGTGTCCTAGTCTAGGTTTGGGCTGGATGTCACACCAAGTATCGAGGTAATCAACCTCCCACATAGACAATAACATAATCATGAACATAAATAATCAATGTGCAAAAGATAAACAAAAGATCCAAATAAGGAAAGAATAAATCATATATAATCAGAGTACGAAAGACAATCAGAATGTCAAATCAATAAAGTAAAGTGAGGCAGAATCCCACTCTACAACTAGCGGAAAAGTAGTACTAAAAGAAAAGGAACGAAAACTAATCCCAATAGCAAGTACAATAAGTAACTAAATTGTTTTCAATCTTATAGACAACATCTCTATAAGTATAAATCTCAAAAATGGCGCAAGGGCGCTTCCACTCTATGGTCGAACTAAGCATAACCACCCATGGAATCTTCAGTGTAATTGTCGTAACCGCAATCACCTTCCTGAAGATATGCCTCTTCTCCTTGCGCTACTTCATACGAGCAGTCATGATACTCAGAACCTGTAGAGTAATCTAACAATACATTGTACAAAAGGAATGAGTTTCAAAGAAACCCAGCAAGGTAGTTAATCCATAACAACATAAATGGCAGGATTTCAAAGCAAAGTAAAATGCTATATGATATGAAACACATGATGCAATATGATTCTAACTTTATGTATGCTGGTCTCTATTGGCAGACATGTTTTAAGTCATAGCACCGTACTTCTTTAGGAAGGTCTCATCACACAACGCCTTTTGGTAGCGGGTCCGGCATCCCTCGGGACATTCCATGGCTGGGGGTTAAGTCACCACTCTCTCACATCACAATTGGTCTCAGTACTGGCGCATGTCAGGGTCAAAGCCTAGCCAAATGCAAGTCTCCTACTTAGTTACAACAAGTCAGATCCAGATACGTCCATTCCTCGCTCTTGGCGATCCTTTCTGGCATCCTTCACACTAGAGTCCTCATAGTCCCTAACTACGGACTCATCAACCCTATTGGTTATCCACATATGGTAAACGGGAAGCTCTCACGTCCCCTCACGGGTTGGTTACCGGTCTTGAGCGCCCGTGAGCCCAAATCTATCCATATGCAACCCTACCGATAAATGGTCCGCACAATGTGATTCCTGTCCTCTCGCGGATTGGTTACCGGTCTTGAGCGCCCATGAATCCCCATTGCTACCACGGGTCGTTCGGTCTCAATAGCCCTCTGATTAGGGTCTGACATAACAGGACATCCTAGCCAAACACTACTAGACAGCCCTAAATATGTCATCCAACAGTTTAGGAAGGTGTCCAAAGGGCATCTCCGGAAACAACCCATAATATTCCCGTAGTTGTCCAAGGACAGAAGTGTCAAAAGGACACCTCTCCTTTCCAAACCATACTTAATCATTCACAAACATAAATCCATAATATCACATATATGACAACTTCTTATATGGAAAGAAATCAATAATAACATCTAACTTGCTTATATTTGGTAAATAAATCATACATGAATCAATTGATATGATTAAGTAATGCTACTGTAATCAAAGTAATTGCATCAGTAGTATATCATTGTAAGAATCTAATTAAGGAAATAAACCAAATATTCAAATATAGAAACTAGAACATGCAATCTATGTAGTTAAGGAAATAACCATCCTTACCTTGTATAACTCGCAAAGGATCTTGGGGGAATCAAGTAAGATCTTGTCTAAACTTGGGAAGAAAGTCCTAAACAAGTGTATATAACATATTAGGAAAGATACTAAAAAGGAAAGATATCAAAACATCCAAACAGACCAAATATGAGGTTGATGTACTCATTGGTCGATTGGATTGGTCTACTGCCTCAGTCGACCAATGAGTCGACCAACAGAGACAGTGGCCTTCAAAAATCAAAGTTTTTAGAATATGAAACCGAATTTGGTGGCTCAAAAGGGTACTAAACAAGGGGGAAACTACAATGGCAGTATACTAGTATATAGAGGACTCCAAAACACTAATCAAGTGTCTTCAAGTTACAAATTAGGAAACAAAAAGTTACCATAATTAGATCAATCATGGTTCTTAAAGAATTCATAGTAAAAATCATGGACAAGAACAATAAGATGATGGATCACTGTTTGTGATAAAGGAATCATGAGAAACATGCACAGATCTTCAAGAAAATTAGATCTAAGACTGAAGAACATCAATCTAAATAAGGAAAGATAATGAATACAAGCTTTCCTTCAAAAGCAAGTGATGATCTTGATGAAGATCATCCACCAAGCTTTAGATCCTTAGGAAAAGAGAGGGAAAGAGTAAAGAGATAGTTGCAACAGAGATACAACATCATCTCTACTATCCTCAATCAGAAAAGGAAATAAAAATAATGAAGAATCAAAGATGATACATAGAAGAGGATGATCACATACCTTTTTGTGTAAAAGCACGAGTTTTGACAAAGATCCGTCAAGATGATCACCAAGGATGCAAGGGAGATGACTTGCAGAGGGCTCTGGTACGTTCCAAAGAGTTTGGAGGCAGAAAATACGAAGTAGACTCGTGATTGGACTTAAATAGAGCAAGCAAAGACCTAATTAGCAAAAATCAGATCCCATTGGTTGATTGGATTGGTCGACTGGTCTAGTCGACCAATGAGTCGACCAATCAGAACAGCAAGTCCAAAACAGGGAAATGAAGGCTCATATCAAATCCAAACATAAAGGGGTTTTGCACACACATCATGTGACTTACCTAGTAGGTAGAAATGCCTTCGAACCATGACGGAGAGCACTCCAAGTCTAACAACTAATTCCATCTTCATCAGGGTGCAGTTTCCATAAATGGAACATTGACATCAACACTCATGGATTCCAAGCTAGCCATCAAGTCTTCCACTGGGATGGCCCATAGCTGACTTCTTGCTTTACTTTGGTTGTCGGACCTACAAACAACAGGGTTTCTGGGTCAAGGTTAGGGCTGGGTTTCACACCTTCTTATGTGCAAGCTAATAAACATATACAAAATAAAGGAGTGAGTTCTAGAGAACTTAGTAAGAACAATTACAAATCCCATCAATTATCCAACAAAGCATAAATGATATGAATGAGTGCAAGGTATGAATGATACTATGATTTCTAACTATGCAGGTCTCTAACAGCTGACATGCTTTAAGATATACACCAGCTCTCCTCTAGGTAAGTCTAGTCACTACGATCCGACAAGGATCTGGTTACCTCTGTAGGGATCCTGGGCAAAATGGAAGGTCCACACTGGCTCTCAAACCATGGCTGGGGTTAAGTCAACACTCTCTCACCACGACCATTGGTAATGAGTACTGGCACATGTCGGGGTTTCTAATCCAATGCAAGGTCATACTGGTAACATGTCTACATGAAGTCCAGATACATCCCCTATGGCACCAACCAACTTGGTTCAGTATCCTTCGCAACCTAGGAATGAGAATCCTCACAGACTGACTACCGCTGTTGGACTCCACTCCTTAACCCTATGGTCATCCACATATTATTGGGGTGGAAGCTCTCATGACTCCTCATGACTCCCGGTCCGTTCCTTGGACGTCCATGAGCCCAACCCTAACATATGCAATCCTACCATTTATATGACTAACAGTGGACCAATGTCACATCACTGTCATCACGGGTCATTCGGTTTCAATCCCCCTACCGAAAGGGTAGTAGCATGTGGGGTACGTAATCATGCAATTCTAGACTCTACCTAAGAATATCATCAAATAGTCATGACAGTGCTGGAGACATCAGCAGGCATGTGTCCCATTCCACAGCCTTCTAATATCCCAAGCTAATATATCCCAAAGGAATAGCTCATCCATCAGAACCTCACTCTATGTATCATCAGTACATTACAATCATAACCAACAAGGTATATATGTAAACAAGACAAACAACAGTAATATAACAAGATTAGTATATAAGACATGACTACAGCAGCATATATAAAGAAAGGCTAATGCTAACAGACACTGGACTAGCATGTTCAAGTCTATTCATAAGATAGGATTGAATGTCCTTACCTGCATATAAGTAAACTGTCCGTAAAAAGAGATTCGTAAACTATTACAAGACTTTCTTTTCAAACAGAGTATACCTAAACACAGGGTTACAATAATATATAAGTTAATTGAATCAAGGTGGATCAAAACCAAAAGTCATTTGGTCACTGTTTACCAGCCGGTTGCTTGGGTCGGTCGCTTAGGTTGAGCGACCGCCACTAGTGACCGCCCCAAAAACAGAGAGTTTCAATACGAAACTCAGGCTTCTGATCACCTGTTCTCAATCCGGATTTCGAGTGATCATGACCTAAATCTCGAATCTAACACTCCTAAAGCCAAAGGGTGAAGGAATCCTAACAATTACCATCACTGGATTACCCAAAACTCTCCCCTTGACTGGATTATCCTTTTCACGAAAGCAGGGTTTCGTTTTCGGATGAATCACCTCAAGAAGATTGGAAAGAGAGTCACAATTGAATCAAAAGGGTAACCACAATGATGAGGGGATGGGTTAACACGAAATTTATAGACAAAGGAGATAAAGAACGAAGGGTGAATCCATTACCTCACTTGGGAACACCGATAAAAAGGAAGGAGTCGATCTCCGGATCACGCGCCAAGACTGAGATCCACTTTCGGCACTTCTCCGCAGCCGTCGACCTCCAAAAATAGTATCCACGAATAAAATATTCATAAGTTGGACGAGGGTTACCTTTAATAGAAGTCAGGGGGCAAAATAGGGCAAAACCCCGAAAACAGACCGGGCGGTTGCTCCAGGCGGTCGCTTGGTTTGATCGACTGCCACTAGCAACCGCCCCCATTTAATTTGCCATACAAGGGTGCTTTTGCTAGGGGGTTGATATCCAAGTACAACCTAGCCCTAAAGAAGAGATGGGGGAGATCTTACCTTCATTCCGGACATCTCCGAACAACACTTGACTTCCAGAAGACCAACTACCAAGCAAAGCGGGGCTCTTCGGACAAAGGATCCTGATCCATGGGTTCAGGGTATGGATCATGGACTTCTATCCGAACACTCCACAAATTTACCCGACTAGACCTTCGGGTTCTCGGACCTGCAATACGGATCTCGAGTTAGAAATACGGGGGTTGTTGCAACCACTGCCTCTTTCTCTGTCTCTCAGAGAGAACTGGGTAGAGGGAATCGATTCAAATTGAAATATACCATGATTATCCAATTCTAAAAGCTCTGAAGCTGTAAGTTTTTCTTTCATATAGACTATAAATAAACTTCTAAGGTTCACCCATTAAAGTTCGAGCTCCTACTAACGCTATTACTAATTCTTCATTGTAGAGGTAATACAAACAGATCTTGTCCAGTATGCAGTTGTATCCCTTTTGGTAACATAAAACATCTCTGGTCTGAGACATTCTCTCGCGAGGCTGCGAACTACTGATTTAGGAACCGTCGCCTGTGATGGTCAGAGGAACAAAAGAATGAGAGAAGTGTAAAGAAAGTAGCGAGATCAAGGAAACTAACTGCTTATGCTAGCTAAAAGGGGAGACCTAAAATTCTTGTAAACCAACCTAGCTTCCTTCTCCCTTTCCTTTCCTCTTCATGAAATTCCATGAGTCATAGTTGTTTTTCATGGAATCTGGATTAGTTCAGTTCTTAGAGGCTAGGCACATTTCGATAATTCTGCAATAACTTATCAAATCTCTAATTTGGAAATTGTTCCTTCTATCCTCTTTTGGCTAGAGTGGAAAAAACTGAATTTATTTGGTTGACTTATGACTTTATGAGTTGATCCCCTAGGCTTTTCTAATTTGACAATTTTCACTGTAGGTTCATCTTTTGTAATGGCAAAAAAGATGTCTTCATTACCCAAGTTTTCAAGGAATTTCAATCTTCTGACTAAAAAGTGCTTACGATCAAGATATCTAGTTATTACCACACTTCGCAGGAATGCAGTTACTTTCAGTTGGGAATTCTACCCCCACGTTGTCTTTCGCACCACTCCACTAACTTTAGTTCATAATTAGATTTCAATCCAAATCGATTTCCTCTCCCTGGTTCTTGTTCTCTAGGAGAGAAATGGGGGTGGGTGGTGGTAGCTGGCGGGGAGGGGGTGTGGTTGTTTTCGGCGGTGATGGACAGTTTCTGACGAGGGATAGGACAAAGATGGGGTGAAGGGCCAAAGATTGGATATGGGAAAGTACTAAATGGGGGCAATTAAGTCACTTTACTGCTCAAAGGGCATTTAGGTCATTTTACACCCCACTTAACAAAAATCCTAACTATGGCTAACTTGTAATTTTAAAAAGGGTGTCGTGTAATTTAGACCATAATAACAGGTGGACACTAGTTTCACCCCAATTATAGTGGGTGCCATGTAAAAAACTTATAAAAAAAAGAGATTTTCAGTGCCATCCCCTAAGGCTGTGTTTGTTTGTTGGAATAAAGGTGGGGTGGGAAAAAAGGGGTGGAAAAATTCTTTAAAAAAACAAACTTTTCCTACTTTTCCTTTAAATTCTAAAAGTGTAATTTGTTTGGTTGCTTGGGGTGGGAAAATTAGAGACAAGTTTCCTTAATTTAAGGAAACTTGTCTAGTGAGGTGGCAAACCAACTTTCCCACACCAAGCCTTTTCAAAACCCCACAAAATGTGTGAGACTTTGTGGAAAAGTGTGGAAAAGTAAAAAGTGAGACCCACAATTAACACTTTCCCACAAAATCCCTTCCTTTCTTTTCCTTCTCCCTCACCCCACTACACATGGGGCCTACATTTCCCACCCCACCTTTGCAAACAAAAGCAGCCTAAGTTACCACCTAAAATTAATGCCACCACCCTAAGTTACCACCTGAAATTGGTGCCACCCCCTGTCACATCCACCCAACCGGTACCTTACCTGGCATACCTGGGTATGTGATCCATAGTCCCAAGGATCAAGTATCGAGCAACCATGCCTCCCACATATGCGATAACACAATCATGAACAATAATAATCAAGGTTAAAGCATATAATAAAAGGAATCATGAATAAGATAAAAACGAGATAATCGAGTGCGGAATAAACGATACCAAATATATAATCCAAAGGAAGAAAGTGAGCGGAAATCACTCCTTCAGTACACAATGGAAAGTAAATCAGTGAAAGTTAATGTTATAGATCCATGTTCCAAAGAAATAACAGTGTAAAGGTCTAAACTAAGATCTCCTCAATTTTATACAAGATATCCTCATAGGTGTACACATAGGAGACCAAACACGGCCTTTCCCACACTAAGGTTGGGCTAATCCTGGTATGGAGGGTAACCACCCTCGGGATCTTCACCGTAACCTTCATAGTGGCCAAGACCTTTAGAGTAGTATGAGGGATCTTGGTCCGTCTCGAGGAAAGAGCCATTAGCTTCTTCAATACCTGCAAAGAAATCTAACAAAACAATTGCGGAATGAGTTCAAAAGAACTCAGCAAGGCAGTTATTCCATAATACATAAGTCATATGATTCAAAACATAACATGATACAAAATGATATGAAACAAATGATGTAAATATGATCCTAACTCTACATATGCTAGTCTCTATGGTAGACATGCTTTAAGTCATAGCACCATACTTCTTTGGGTAAGTCTCAATCACTCAGCATCGGTTGGTAATGGATCCTGCATTCATCTCGGACAATCCATGGCTGGGGTTTCGGTCACCGCTCTCTCACACCTCCATTTGGTCTAAGTATTGGCACATGTCTAGGTAAAGCCTAGCCCAAAGCAAGTCATCTACTCAGTAGTCATGATGTCCAAATACAACCAATAAGAGCTTGCATTGGGCTAGGTATAACCTTGACATGCGCCCAGTACTCAAACCAATGGTGGTGAGCGATAGTGTTGACCTAAACCCCAGCCATGGAATGTCCAAGAAGGATGCAGGACCCAACTACCACCGGAAAACCCAAAAGGCGTGCATCAGAGCTGTGAGGGAGAGTGATTTGAGATCTACCCAGAGGAGTATGGTTTTTTATCTTAATGCGTGTTTGCCACTAGAGACCAACATACTTAGAGTTAGAAGCATATTTGCATTCATTGTCTCAAATCATTGCATCATGTTTGCTTTGAACTCGCTTGTAGTTGTTTATTGTGGTTGAACTACTTGCTGAATTTTGTTGAGCTCACCCTTCGAGGGATATGTTTTTAGATTCTATTGCAAGTATCGATGACTTCGAGAACCAGGACTAGAAGCCACGGTGAGTGATTGGTACTCTATGCAAGGTGTTGGCTATTACGAAAATAACGGTGAAGATTCCTTGTGTGATTATGAAGCATACCAAGATTAGTCCTATCTTGGAGTGGGAGCGTCTTTTTTTGGTTACGAGCGTCTACGATATGACCATACTTTATTTGAGTTGAAAGAGTTGTATGGTTAGACATAGTTTGGATTTGACTCCTTAGTTTTATTCTTTGTTCTTCTAGACTTTTATTATGGTTGTAATAATTTTAGAGCTACTTTAGATTTTTTTTTTTTTTTTTAATCTACTCTTCCGCATTTGATTTATAGAGTTATTTTTTACATTCTTTGATTGGTATCATATTATTCCGCACTCTAATTATACTTAAAGATTATTTCTTTTGATTGACTTCTCTTAATAAAATTAAACATTGATTATTTTGTGCTCGTGATTGTGTTACTGTGGAATGTGGTATATGGTTTCCCTAAACTTGACCATGAGACTTGTGGATCACACCTCTAGGTATTGCGGTAAGGGTACTGCTGGGGGGATGTGACAGTTGGAAGGTCTTAGTCGGGCGTATCGAAGCCTTTTGAATCCTTTCTTTTAATCAGTCACCCATAGGCCCCTCCCCCCCCCCACCCACCCCACTCAAATAAGGTTTTGTTCCGGAAAACAACAATTTCAATTTTATTGGCTACTAGGTTTGACGAGCATTACAAAATCTCTACCGTTTTAATCATAAAAAAATGAAAAGACTAAGGTTAATACTTCCTCAAATTTTTTGAGTTCCACGATTGGTCCAATTCTTTATCAGTTGCTAAATTTTTCAGTCGGTAAGCACCTGATCCTACTTGTTTCACGATCATATACAACCCTTCCCATGAAGGATCCAATTTCTTTTGGTGTCGGGTGTCTGAAGCTACGGTGTCTCTTAGCACAAGATCCACATGACAATATTGATGGTGCTTTACTCGGGCATTGTAGTATGACGTATGCTCTTGTGATACTGTTGGATTCAAATTATTGCCTTCGCTTGAACCTCAACAAGAAACTCCAAGTTATCCAGCAAACCTTCTTCGTTTAACTTTTCTTCAAATTCTCTTTCTCTAAAGGTCCCAACCATTACTTCCATTGAGGCGTGAGCCTCTGACCCGTAAGTCAATCTGAATGGTGTCTCCCCAGTTGGGGTTTGGACTGTCGTTTTGTAGGCCCATAACACATTCGGGAGTTCCTCCACCCATAGTGCTTTGTTTGCCTCCAACCGCTTCTTGATTCCATAAAGTAAGGTTTGGTTGGCTACTTCAACCTGTCCAATACTCCAGGGATAGGCAACCGAAGACTTCATGTGCTCGATCATGTATCTTCCACAAATGGCGCCAAATGATACGTCTAAGCATTGTCCAACCATCGGAGGCCTGCAAAACAAACGTCAAACGTGGGCTGACTCAGTAGTCAAGAAGCCATCTCCGATGATTAAATAAATAAGAGCACCACCAAGAGCTCTGCCAAGCTGCAAAGCTCAATTTCAAGAGTCAATGGAGGGAAATGATTTAGTTACCTTTCTTTTGAGTTATGCTTTGGTTTATATAGGGTTTACCTTCCATTGCTAACCGTTGGATCAATTCGCCAATCTTATCTGTAGCAGCTCAATCATAGGGTTTAGTCGTCTAAATTTGGGTTAGTTATAGTTTCCATATGAAGCATAATTGCCTGTCCCAAACTTGGCAGGATCACGATCCTTTCTGTATCCGTCAAGTTCCTTCATGCTCAAGGCACCAATGGGTTAACTTCTGGAACCAGCCCCAATCGGTCGTTCAAACCGAGATTGGTTATTATTTTTACTTATCAATGGCAGTTGCTGAAATTCTAGAGGATACCCTAAATATTGATGGATTTTAATTGAGGTTTGAAGTAGCTTGCAAACCTTACAAAAAGATTCCCCAGTTTGGCACTAAGAAGGACCATTTACATATAATGATTGAAATTAAAATATTTTTTAAATATGACCCCAATACCCTTAACCTAAACCTTCTTTACAAAAATAAAAATAAACCTTATAGAGGTTGGTGAATGGAAAATCCCTTCACCTATCTTCTTCCACCATGCAAAAACTCTTAAACTGTTACAAAAACACCCAAAAACCTTTGGGCAATGCACCTCCATGGAATCTTCCCGCAACCCTACACACCAAAGGGAACATCAATTAGCATGATTGTTATGCCTCATCCAACTCCAACATATCCAAATCTGACCTCAAATTTGAAAACGTCAAACGCAAAGCGTTCAACGAGAAAGATGACTTTAGACCACCCACCATCAAAATTCGATTCCCCGAGGTCCTAACAAGCCAGGGCGTTTTCATTATATCAAATACGCCGCCCCAGTAGCTAGAGACCAGAATAAGGCTTCAAGGCTTGGAGGCCAAATTGGAAGAGGTTTTGAAATTTGAACCATGAACCTGAGTCGGAGAAGTAAAACAGAGAAATAACCGATCAGTCCTACTAGACAGTTATTTTCTTTTTGGGCTTCCGAAAAAAAATTAAGAAATACTCATGGCAACCGTTCGAGTCGACAAAATTAGTGATATTATATACAAAAGTATTGAGCAACCTAGTAATTAAATAAGTAAATATTGTGAATACCGGTACACTACTTCAGGTAGGTGACAGCATTGCTAGTATTCATGGCATCGATGAAATAATGACAGGTGAGTTAGTAGAATTTCAAGAGGATACAATCGGTATTGTTCCAAATTTAAAATCAAATAATGTTGGTGTTGTGTTAGTGGGTGATGGTTTGATGATACTGGAAGGAAGTTCTACATATAAAAACAAGAAGAAGAATTGTCCTGATGGTGCTTGCTTTTTGAGATTTTATAGAATTGTTGTTTGGTGGTAAAAAGGAATGAAGAAGATGTGTGAAGGATTTCCTACTCACATGATTTAACTTTGAAAATAGGCTTAGCTTTGAAAGCAATTTTACATTACCTTTAGAATTTTATATTTTAATTAAAAGTAAAATGATAATCTCCCTTCAACCAGTAATGACCAAGCAGTATAAACTTTGGAAACCTTTCTGCAGGCTTGCCAAATCGAGAGGTCTCATTTGGTGCAAAGTTGAGGTGTATGTGAAGTACTCGAAGTAATATTCACATCCCCTGTATAAAAAAATAATATTTACATTTCATATATAAAAGTTATCTGTCTCCCTCCTCCCAAAAAAGAAAGAAGAAAAAAAAACCTCAAAAGTAAAATTAAATTAAATTAAATTAAAAAATAGAAAAAGCTGGACGGTGCCGGCCATACTCTATTTATAAAATGAATTATAGTTTTCCTTTTCTCAACTAAAATGATAATCGGCATGAATGGTGAGGAACTTTGAGAATGAAGTGTTCACATTAGCAAAATTAGGGACCCATGGGAATTGTGAGGAAAATCCAAAAAATAGTTCATGGTTTAAATTGTTTAAAGAGTATTTATATTCTACTGGAGGCCGAAGGATAAAAGGTTCGACCAACACGTACTGGGCCTTACCATCTCTGGTAGGCCAGAAAAACATTAATGAGATATTGGTTGAATTTCTTTTGCCTTTTTCTGCCTTTCTTCTTTTATATATATTATTTGAACTATATTTTTTCAATTTTTTCTCTATTTCTATAAGAGATTGTTCATGTAATGGAATAAGATGGAATGGACAGAAGGAAAAGGAAAACTGTATTATTTCCAATAAAGTTTATAAGTTCAGTTCAAGAGTGGTGGGAGGATGAACAACAAGATTCTTTAAATTAAGGGTAAATTACATATAGACCCCCAATGTTTTGCATCAATTACATCTACTACTCCCAACAAAACATCAATTACAAATGCTCTTACTACCGGCGAACGAGCAAAATTTTGGCAATATATAGTCATGTTTCAGCCATATTTCGACCCCCATTTCGAAGGGTATTTTAGGTCATTTTGGACCCAAATTTGATATCTACCCTAATTTGATGCCAATAAACACACTGGAATTGCTGGTTTTGCTTAAAACCTCACTTAAATTGGTGTTCTCAATCAGCACATACTCAACTATATACGGGTAAAATTAGAATTCTAACATTATTTTAAACAATTAAACCAAATTAAATATGAACAATTACTATTGGCCCCCTATACTTTGATTTTATTATTACTGTATCCCTGTACTTTTCAAAATTACTAATCCAACCTTTAACTTTGTCTACAATTACTATTGCCCCCCTACCGTTAAACTAAGATTCTTCTAGTTTATAGATAACGTTTTCATAATAATGGACTTCATCAATCCAACTCAGACGTTCTCACTCCACATTAGGTCTAATCGTAGTACGCAACGTGATCAATCGTGGGATCATCAATGTGATCTTCATTGTGGCCAACACCTTGTGTGTAGTACGCTTCTTCAACTGGTGCTTCTTCATATTGGCCTTCATAGTAATCAGTACCTGTAGAGTAATCTAGCACAAGAGGTTGCACAAAAGGAGTGAGTTCGAATAAACTCAGTAAGGCAAGTTAAATCACAACAACATAAATAACATGATTTCAGAACATAACATGATGCAAAGTGATATGAAACAAACAATATGTATACGCATCTAACTCTATGTATGCAGGTCTCTATAGGTAGACATGCTTTAAGTCATAGCACCATACTTCTTTAGGAATGTCTCATCTCACAATGCAGGTTGGTAGTGGGTCCTTCATCCCTCGGGAAATTCCATGGCTGGGGGTATAGGTCACCGCTCTCTCACATCACCATTGGTCTAAGTATCGGCGCATGTCAAGGTTAAGCCTAGCCCAATGCATGTCATCTACTCAGTCATATCAACTCAAATCCAAATACGTCCATTCCTCGCCCCTGGCGATCTTTTTCAGTATCCTTCACACTAGGGTCAACATAGTCCCTGACTACGGACTCATCAACCCTATTGGTCATCCACAAATAATAGAAGGGAAGCTCTCATGTCCTCTCACGGGTTGGTTACCGGTCTTGAGCTCCCATGAGCCCAAGTCTAATATTTGCAACCCTACCAATATATGGCCTCTCACAAGTATCCACAACGTGATTCATGCCCTCTCACGGATTGGTTACCGGTCTTGAGCGCCCATGAATCCCCATTGCTACCACAAGTTATTCGGTCTTAATACCCTTCCGAATCAGTCCGCTATAACGGGGACATCCTAGACAAACATTGCTAGACATCCCTCAGTATGACAACCAATAATCCGGGAAAATGTCAAAAGGTATCATTGGAAACATCCCATACTATTTCCACTGATGTCCAATGACAAAAATGTCAAAAGGACACTTCCTAATCCCAAATCATACTTAATCAATCACATTCTCAGATCAGTCACATCATACATAACCAACATCTCAACATATAAAAGAATATATAAAAGCATGATCAATTAATTAAACAACATACATGAGTAAGCATGCATATATAGTTGAATAATGAAAAAGAAAACATAAGTAAGGTGTTACTGTACTTACAGCAGTACATCATAATTAGAAAATACAATATCAGTAGCGAATCTAAGAATTTCCGAAATCAGAAACTAACATACACGCAATCCATATTACTGTGGAGATAACTGTCCTTACCTTAAATAGCGTTGATGATTATCCAAAGATCAAAGAGAGAGGTTCCAAACCTAGCAAATAAACCCTAGACAATCATAGATACAACATTAGGAAAGAAGCCTAAAAGATTGGAGATCAAATGAATCAAACCGAGCAAAAACAGAGCTACCGACTTGCTTGGTCGATTGGTTGGTCTACTGACCCATTCGACCAACTAGTCGACCAACTGAGTCAGTACGAAGCAAAAACATGGATTTTGATCCGAAACTCAATCTACAAGATTCAAAACTCTACGAAACTTGGAGGAAACCTTTATAACAGTATTCTAACACTAAAGGAGTATAGATTAGGCAATAACAACGATTAAAAACACTACCTTCCAATTTGAAATCATGATTCCCCAATTTGGTGAAAACCCACCCTAGTTTTTGATGAAAAATATACTATGAATCCATGGGAAAACTAGAAATGATCAGATCTCATCCTAGTAGGAGATAATCAGAAGTCATTCACAATTCCATCATGAAAGACAGATCAAAATCAGCCTAAGAAATTAGATCCAAAAGAAGAATTAGGGTTTTAAGAAGAATTTACTAGGGTTAGGGTTAAGGTCACTATGATGATCATAAACCCTTAAGAATGGAAGAAGATTATGGAAGAGATGGTTGCAAGGATGCAGCATCTTCTTCATAGTCTCAAACAAGAATAACATCATGGAAGGATAAATCACAACAAAGACGAGATTACTAACCTTGGATTAACAGATCAGAGATGAGAAGCTTCAGATCTTGCAAAGATCCTTCGAAATCATCAAAGAAAGCTTTGAAAGAGTCTTCCCACATTCTCTGAGATTTTTGGAGGCAGAGGATACTAAGAAACATGAAGTTTACTTAAATAGAAAGTGAAAAACCCTAAACAGGATTTTCTCGGATTACTGGACCTGTTGGTCGATTGCTTGGTCGATTGGCCCAATCGACCAAATAGTCGACCAGGCTGGTCAACAAAGCCCGGACAGGGAATTGGAGGCCCAACTCAAGTCCAAACCTCATGAGCTTCTCCCAACACAACATATGACTTACCTAGCCTTCGAATCATGTCCAACTATAGTTTAAGTCCATCAACTTGACTCATCTTCAACAAACTGCAGCTTTCTTTCCAGATCAGCACATACTTCCAAGTGTGGAACTCCATCATCAACTTCCATGGGTTCTAGGTCAAACACCATGTCTTCCACTGAGATGGCTCATAGTTGGCTTCTTCCTTTACTTCGGGTCTTTGGACCTACAAACAACTAGGTTCTGAGTCAAGGTCAGGGTTAGGATTGTGAAATCCAACCCTATCCTAACCCTGACCCTGACCCGACCCGGATCCCTTGTTGTTTGTAGGTCCGAAGACCTCGAGTAGTGGAAGAAGGGACTTGTGGGCCCTCATAGTTGAAGATTCGGTGTAGGACTCAAAGCCTATGGATATTGACAAGGATGCCCCTTACTTGGATACACCGTCACCGGTCGGAGTGAGAAATCGCACCTAGAAAGGGGAAGCTTAGTTGAAGTACGGATGAGCTTCCGATCTGTTCGAAGGTATTTCTCTAATCTAGACTTGTTGATTGACTTGTAGAAGAAAACGCAACCCAATTTGGATCAGGCTGGCCTTCCAACCCCTCCGCTTAAGTTGTTGTTCGTGCTTGGTTTCTGATCGGGCCTGGCCGAATAGTCAAT